>NC_056731.1:239687682-239720182 GCF_019279795.1 Protopterus annectens | reverse complement strand
TTTTAAGAATTGTTTTCTGCTCTGATCACAGGGCTTAGTTAACTGTTTGCTAGTATTTGCTTTTTTCTTTACAAACTATTGCATTTACTTTTAGTTAATAGGTTCATAGGTTGATACTACTACCATTCAATAAGATTTTTCTTGAAGAGTGTTAATGAGGAACTTTGCTTGAAATAGATGAGTAGCTTGTTCCAGAGTATAGGAAGTCTCTGGGACAGGAATATATCCCTCCAGCATGTCCTGTTTATTGTGGTGACAAGGTTTAGGTCCCTAGAGCATGTAGCTTGGAGGGATTGGGATATTTTTAGGTGTAGCATGTCCAACAGCTCTGGGTTTAACTTAGCTTTATATGTTAGGCAGAGATCACCTCGGAGTAAGCAATATGCTACAGAGTAAAGCTGGAGGTTTTTGAGATGGTCAGTGTAGGGCATCTGTTTGAGGCCAGTAATCCTCTTTGTGAGGTACTTCTGTGGCCATTTCAGCTGCTGCAGATGTCTTGTGAGGTACATTCCAAAAGGGGCATTGTACTCTATAATGGGTCTAATGAGTGCTGAGTAGAGGGGAACAATGACCTCTTTTTTCCTGGATGAGAACCCTTTTGTGCCACATAGAAGGATTTCCTGACTACTGTGGCAATGTGATTATAAAAGGAGAGACTACTGTCCACCTGGGTCCCAAGGTCTCATCACACATTTGGCATTAAGTAGACTGCCATTTATGTGATAGCTCATGGGTACAGAGTTTTTGCCAAAGGAGATGACAATGCACTTTTTGGCATTGAGCTTGAGGCCATGCCTCTGACACTAGGCATCTGTCTCAGTGAGGCCCATCTGTAGGATGTCCACATCCTTTGGGGACTCGACTATAGCTCTCAGTTCGCAGTCATCTGCAAACTTCATTAGCCAGAGGCCTTCTGTGTTAGCCTGTACTTCAGAGAAGTAGATACCAAACAGGAGAGCTCCCAGGACTGAACCCTGTGGTACTCCACTTGTCATTGGTTTGAAGTCAGATTTGGAGTCTGTGTGGGTTCTGTCAGTGATCCAGTTGGCAACCCATCTCGTGATGTAGGGATTTATACCTAGTTTAGTGAGTTTAGCTAAAATTCCAGAATGGGGGATGGTGTCGAAAGCCTTGGCGAGATCAAGATAAGCTGTGTGAACCACCATTCCTGCGTCTATGACTTTGGTGACTGCCTCAAAGAAGTTGATCAGGTTCAGAAGGCATGATCTGCCTTTCACAAACCCGAACTGGGAGGCGTACAGAGTTTGGAGGTTACCAATGCCTTTGTTTATGAGTTCCATGATTACGTTCCATGGCCTTGCAGACCAGGCTCATCAGACTAATAAGGCGATAGTTCCCAAGATCAGTGGTGGCTCCCCTTTTGTGGAGTGGGATAACTGTTGCTATGCACCATTCAGTGAGTACAGAGCCTGATGTGAGACTATGATTGAACATGGTGCTTAGGTGGGGAGCCAGTTCGTTCTGAAGTTCATGTAAAATACAGCCTGGGATGTAGCCCGGTCCCATGGATGCTGTGTTTTTTGTTTTAGAGAGTGCAGTTTCTACCTGCATAGATGTGATAACAGGGACTTTGCATTCTTCCTGTATAGATATGGGCCCTTTAGGTGTGAGTGGGGCATAAAATTAGCACTGAACCTATCTGCCAGGATGTTGGCAATATCAGTTGGTTCTGTAATTTTCATGCAGAGCATATGTGGGTGTTGCCATTGAGATTCTTGACATAGCTATAGAATGCTTTGTGGTTGCCCTTAGAATCAGTGGCAATTTTGTTTTTGTAGCTAGCTTTAGAGGATCTTATAAAGTATCTCAGCTTCTTACTGAGGCTGACCAGGGAGCTCCTCCACTCATGGGATTTTACTCTCTTTTGCAACAGTTTCTTCCTTCTGTTGTAGAGTTTGTTTATGGTAGGGGACCACCAGATTGGCTTCCTTTTTTTGGAGGATAGTGTCTTGGTTTTCTTTGGGATAGCACAATCCATACACTCGTGTAAATGCTTATAGAGTGCATTTGTGTAGGATTCAGCAGTCATAACTGTATTGTCCATCTGCTTGGGTGTCATGAAGTTCGCCACTTCTGTATTAAGAAACATGAAGTTGGCTTTGGAGAAATTTTTTACCATGATTTCCTTAATGGTAGGTGGGGGCAGGATGTGGATATCTAGGGTGATTAGCTTATGGTCGGATCTGACCAACGAGGAGTTGACTTCAGGTGTGGAACTCTGGTCACTCATGTTGGTAATGACTAGGTCTAGGATATTGTTGCCCCTGGTGGGGGTGTGGATAAGTTGATCCAGGGCATTGGAATTTATGAATTCCAGAAAGCGTTGAGTGAAGGAGTTGGCACATGAGTAGTTTTCCCAGTTAATGGTGGGGTAGTTGAAATCACCCATTATTAGGGTGTTTGGTTTGCTACATTAGTTGTTTAAAAAGTAGTATCTGCTCTGCTTTCAGGGCATAGTCAACTGGGAATACTATTATTGCTACACTGGTTATTTCTTGTCTGTATTATACCTCACTTATCCTTCTGATTCTCTAGGGTTTTTCTAGGTCTGGTCTCTCATATGTCTTTTCTTACTTTCTTGGTATAACCTTTTGTATGTGTTCCACCTTATCTCTTGCAGATTTTCCAGATGGGTTAAACATTCTGTGGTCATTCCCTGCCCAACAGACTCACCCAGCAAAATACCTTGTGAAAGTGTTATAAATCTGCATAAGTTACCTGCCTGAAACAGCTCCAAAAACAAACTAAAACACAAAGCTTTCTAGCTCAACTGTAGCTGTTCCTTCTACTGTACTTTATCCACACTTTGAATGTGTTTTTAAGACTATCTGCTTTTTAAAAGTGAACTGCTCCTCAACATTTAAAGTTTTACTAAAGGGTGTGAACACACACGCAGGTTTGATTTTCTGGCTGTCATAACTTACTTTGGCCATCTGGAGACAGCACGACACCAGCAGTCTATCATATTCCTTGTTGTTTTAACTAACAATAGTACCAATAGCTTTTAGTTTAATGCTATTTTAACTCTCAATAGTTCCAGTATATGTAGGTTTAATGCTGCCAGCCACATTCTAGAGTGCAATTTAACCCATAGTACGTCTTCTGTACCCTTTGTCTCCTGTTTTTAAATTTATACCTGCAACATTTCCATCTCTGGCTTGCTCTCGTCGTACCACTTCAGCTTTGATTTTCACAGTTGCTTCCTTTCTGATTATTATTTTCAGTGCTGTTTCACACTGCTGACCTGGCCCTGCCTGCTCCATTCCCCCTCAATCTGCTTGGGCTCACTCAACTCCCCTACTCTAGACCCTTTCCCACCCACCCCACTACAATTTCCTTTATACCATCCACTCCCTCCCTTCCCCAACATCCACTGACAAACTACTACCTGTCAGACTCCAAATACATCACTTCCTTCTCCTACTATTACCCCCTGTCTATAACCCTCTATAACTTTCTTCCCTAACATCCACTGACAAACTACTTCCTGTTAGGCTCCAAATACATCACTTCCTTCCCCTACTATTAAACCCTGTCTATAACCCCTACACCCTCCATCAAAAATGAAACACCTTATCATTACCACCTCACTCCTACTTCTTCTCTCTGCTCTAACCTCGTATCACTCACACCTTCCTTATTCTCTTTTAAGCTCTCCTACCTCCTATACCTTTGACACTTATTCTACACCTTCCTACTTTCATGTATCTACAGCTCTTTTCAACCTCTCCACCTCATGTCTTCACAAACTGTCTTTATTGCAAATCCACCCTCCTACCTAAAAATCTAAACCCAAGTTACACAAACTGCATTTATGTACTACTGTGCTCCCTCTTCCCACTAATAACTTACTCATATCTGGGGATATCTTCCCCAACCCTGGCCCCTCCCCTCTCCCCTCAATCAAACACTCCCCTTATCCTCTACCTCTCTTCCTTCCCCAAACACCTATCACCATACGCAGCATCTTGCACTAAACTCATCCATATCCAAGCACCTGGCAATATACTCTCTAAATATTCAAAGCCTAACCAAGAAAATCACCAATTTCCATGCCTAGATAATGCACACAAACCCTCACATCCTTTCCTTATCTGCAACCTGGCTTAAGCCACATATCACTAACAATGAAATTCTCCCACCAGGCTATAATATCTATCGCTCTGATAGATTTCCAAAAAACGGGGTGGTGTAGCCATCCTCCACTCCAATAGCCTCAATCTCTCACCTTTTCCCAAACCCATCCCTGACTTTCATCCAGCTGAACTTATCATCCTTAATTGCCACCTTAACCCTTACAAAAAATTATCTGTTGTCGCCATCTATATCCCTCCTGGAAACAATTCATGCATTTTAGAAAATATCTTATCCTGGTTTTCCAACAATATTCCCTATGAAACCATCATCTTAGGTGATGTTAACCTAGATTGGTCTAAACTTAAAACTGACTCTCCACAACTCAGCATCAACCTGCATGGTTTCCATGAAGTAATATCTTCACCCACCCACCTAATAAAAAACTCATCTTCTGGCTCCATAATTGATTGGATGTTCACCAACTCCCCTCACCCCTACCACAACCCCACTACCCTACCAGACCAACTTAGCGACCACCCCCTCACCTCGGTCCTTAGATACACCATCGAAACCCCCAAATCCCACCTCTATAGAGATTGCTGAAAACTCTCTAATTTTAATGTAGTCCAGTTCAAATCTATTCTATCCACCATTGACTGGTCCATCCTTAAACAAATCCCTCTCACTGGCACAGTTACTAAGTTCAGTAGCATCTTCCTAAATACCCTAAACTCCCTTGCTCCCTCTAGGAATGTTAGAACAAAACCCAATTATGCTTCCTGGCTCTCAAAACAAAGTCCCTTATGCTAAAAAGAGATAGAGATTGGAAAACCTGGATCAAAACAAAGGACTTATCTCTGTTGCATAATTATAGACACCTCAGAAATCTTCCAAAAAAACAAACCAACAATGACAAACAGTCCTTTTATAATTGCCCAATTCAATAACAAATCCAACCTTGCAGGTTCGGGTATTCTATTAACAAAATTCTCTCTCTCTCTCCAGGCTGCCCCTCAACTCCCTGCCCCTACTTAAATACATCTCCTCTGGAAACAGATACTCTTCTCAATAAACACTTTATTGAAACCATTCAAACATTCATACCTTCCAACTGTAACACAAATGTAACACAACTTCTATGCCTACCCCTCCCAATCCTTCTAACAAACAAGTATTCTCTTTATATCCAGTTCCTACTTCCTGCATCAGATCTCTTCTTCACAAACTCAAACCCTGCTCTCCCTCAACTGACAATCTAACGGCTACCTTCTTCAAACTTGCTGCTGACTCCATTGCCTATCCAGTATCTATACTAATTAATAGATCTATTCAGGAATCCACCATCCCTACCCTATGGAAATCCTTTTTCACTATTCCCCTGCATACAAGTGGAAACTCTACAAATCCATCTAACTACCAACTTATAGCTGTTCTATCTCCCCTATTTAAAATGTGTCCACTCACAACTACTCAACTACCTCCTCCAGCATAACCTTCTTACTCCCACTTAGCATGGTTTCCATCCCAACCACAGCACAACTACTGCTCTCTTATCCTTTGCACATATCATTGCCAAAGCCCAAGACAATAACAAACTCATATCATGTCTCTTCCTTGACCTTTCCAAAGCCTTTGATGCAGTCTCCCATCCCCTACAGTTATCTAAACCTGCAGACCTCAATCTATCTTCTTCCTCCCTTGCTTGGTTCTCCAGTTACTTATCCTGCAGGCAGCAATCTGTTAAATGGCTCTCTTACACTTTTCCATTCATACTTGTCCCAATCGGGGTATCACAAGGTTCCATCCTGGGCCCCCTCCTATTCAATGTCTTTACCAATAATCTCTATACTTATTGTAAACAATCCTCCCTCATCCAATATGCAGATGACTCGACCCTCATCTCCATCTCAGACAATATCTCCAATCTCCACACTCTTACTCAACAGGCCTTCCTGTCCACTGAACAGTGGTTGTCCAGTAATCTACTCATTCACAACTCTAAAAAGACCAAACTCTTATTATTTTCCCCCGATCTCTCTCTCTCACCTCAAATCCACCTTTACTATTACTTCTTCTAAAAACACTGTTATCCAACCTGAAGTTCACACTAAACTCCTTGGGGGTCATCATAGATGATGAACTCAAATTCAGCTTGCACATCCTCCAAAGCATTAAAAAGACTCACCAGAAACTTGGTTTACTGTATCACAGCAAAAAATTTTAAATTACAAATGCCAGACTCTCCCTTGCACAAGCTCTTCTCCTCCCCTCCCATCTATATGCTGCCCCAGTACTTACCAACATCCAAACTACTACTTTAAACAAACTCCAACAAACTTACCACAAGATAGCTAGATTTATCACAAACTCTCCATACAATACACATCACTGCCTTGCCCTAAATACTTTCCACTGGTTAGAATTTCCCCATCTTCTACTGCTCTCACAACTTCAAATGTTACACTTCATTCTTTATAAACCTTCATTCTGCCCTACTCTCTCTTCCTTCATCTAAAACTGCAATCCTCCACAGACTCGCCATACCTCTAATCAGCAACTACTACAAATCTACCAACCCCAAAAAATAGCTGGCAAACTCCTATATAAACACTTTGTCACCCAAGCCTGGAACAAATTCCCAAGAGCATCTTTCCATCATTCACCCATCCCACTTTAAAGAAAAACTCAAACTTCATCTACTCAACTCCAAAATGTGTCCTTGTCAAGCCCCTACTTAATCTCCCCACTACCCTTCTATATACCTTTTCAGTCCTTCCACATACAACTAAGTACTCCACTATTATGGATACTTATTAAACTCTACAATCAATACTGTTGGACTTAACTCTTTTTGTAAATATGTAAATAATTTTTTTAGTCTGTAAAATATTGATATGTATATATGATGTGTTTTCATTTCTGCTTTGTCTCTCTAACGTTCTTGTATAACTGATTTTGACCATATTTTTGACTTAAATGTTTGATTCTCTGTAAATTGTTTGTTTTTTTTTTTTTTTTGGAGCTTCTCTCCTCGGGTGGGCCACAAGCCCAGCTGGACCAATCTGGTTAACAAATGGCAATAAATAATAAATAAATAAATAAATAAATAAATAAAAATGTAGACATACGGACAGAAATGTCATACCACATACACACATGAATGAAACTATTATCCTGAATGTCAGAAAAATTAAAGGAAATAAGGTAAATTATTTTTTTAATAATCTGGGCATGTTTGCATGGCACACCACAGTGCACAAAAATGCTTTATAGAAAAATAAAAAAAAAAAATTGGAAAAAAATTAATATTATGTGACAGAAATATATTACAGGACCTTGCGTGGAGTACATACAATGGTGCATCGCTGCTGTTGCTAACGTGGTAGGGTTATGAAGTATGTAGTTAACAGGCTGTGAGCACAGGATATCTATGCAAATGAGGTTGAGTTACTAAATAGTAGAAAGGAGTAATCATGTCTACATATCCTGTTCATGTATGCTTAGACCCATGTTGCTGTTCACACAGCGTGTAGCTCTCACCAGGGGGGGTGTCCACTGACTTCTAAGCTCATTTCAGCATAGGTGCATGTGTTTGCGAGGTGTTCCACCTGGCTAAGCATGTCCTTTCAGGGTAGTGTGTCCACTAATTTCTAAGCTCTGTTTAACTCCATTGTGCATGTTTGCATGGTACACCGCCGTGCTGAGCATGTCTGCAAAAAATGTATTTTGTTTTGACCCTTGTAAAGTAGGGCCATTAAATGATAGTAATTGTATTGTAGGCAGGTGGAACGCATCATGGTTAGCCAATCACACATTCTGCACCTACAGCAGAGCACTATAAAGTATGCATACACCTTACATTCTGATTTTTCTCCAATACTCTGGACTGTTGGAGTACAGACTTGGAATTTTAACTGATAGAATGTTAAGGGCTGCTGCAGGTCTGCTACATCTTTATGTGTTAGATGCTGAAATCAGTGCTGCTGCTGCTGACAATAGACCTAAACAGAAAAGGAGAAGAGTGTTCAGGCCCAGGGTAACCTTCCAGGATCTCCTGCATTTATGCAAGGAAATATAGTGGGTTATTTGGACAGAAGTAACATCCACATTGGACTACAGTTACCCAGTCCACTGATATGTGTTCCTTAATATCCACTAGGCTTCATGGTTGGAATATGCACTACATCAGTCAAGGGAGATGTTAAACAGTGTGGTCTCATGATATTTGGACTACTGTGTATCCCAGCAGAACATGTGGTGTTGTTCCCCGCACCCACCACAGCAGTTTTCCCATATAACTGCTTTAACAGTAAGTCATCAATGGTATATCAGTAGTCCAGGCAATCTCAGGGCAGTAACATAGAAGTCAATCACAGATTGTATGTACTTAACACAGGAATAGCAACGTATATATGTATGCTGTTGATTATGTGATGAATGAGTTGTCTCTGGCTAGCAGATTGTGTAGCTCGGTGGACTAGGCAAGTTAGCTTGAGTGATGCTGTTGATGGTTCATATCTGGAAGTATTCACATGTGAGATATTATTATGTTGGTGTTTTCACAGACTGTTAGTCTGTGTGTGGTGTAACATTATGAACCTCTGTCACATATTAGTTTTATCAGACAGCTGGAGAATGGCATGGACATTTAGAGTGAAGTGCAGTTCTGCAGAAACAGGGACAGATGTCAGCATCTGTAACACACAAAATCCTGGACTGGAGTACAGGTAGGCATGGGCTGGAGTCACTTTATAAGTACTCACAGTCCCACTGGGCATGCCCATACACTTAGTTAAATTGAGCACAATCCTGTTGCCCCTTGATCATAATGACCAATTATGTATACATATGTTTATACATACATATATACATATATATGTATACATATCCGTCTGTCACTATCTCTCTCTCACATACATAGTATATCTATCTCTATGTATTTTCAAATAGATATATAACTATATATTTATAGCTCTCTCTCTCTCTCTCTCTATATATATATATATATATATATATATATATATGTGTGTGTGTGTGTGTGTGTGTGTGTGTGTGTGTGTGTGTGTGTGTGTGTGTGTGTGTGTGTGTGTGTGTGTGTGTGTGTGTGTGTATCCTCCTTCCAAACTACTGAGAATCCATCATTGGGTATCAGACTGCAATGGTTATGCACTTGTTGGCCCTGTAAGTTGCTGCTGGCTTCCAACCTGCCCTCTTCTACAAGGTCTGATGATGCAATCTACCTTATAATAGGTGCTGTGAACTACACTATGTAAGACTAGATAGATAGGGGTTCTGATCTCACTCTAGGCCACTTGGTGCATGTGTGTGCATCCCCATGCCAAACGAATATAAATCTTTCAATGGCTATCAAAATACAATTGTTATGCAATTTTTGGCCTTGTATGTTGCTGCTGGTTTCCAAACTGCCCTCTTTTACAAGGTCTAATGATGTATCCCCTGCCACACAACTGAGAATCCCTCATTGACTATCAAACTGCAATGGTTATGCACTTTTTGGCCCTGTGAGTTGCTGCTTGGGTTCCAAACTGCCCTCTTCTACAAGGCCTAATGATGTAATCTACCTTAAGAATACCAGCTGTCATTGTCATATTAAGCTTAAGCCATGGTGTATGTGATAAAGTATTGTTATCTATAGTATGTGTGTTTGTGTGTGTGTGTGTGTGTGTGTGTGTGTGTGTGTGTGTGTGTGTCCCTCTGCCAAACAACTGTGATTCTTTCATTGGCTATCAAAACACAATGTTTATGCAATTTTTGGCCCTGTAAGTTGCTACGGGCTTCCAAACTGCCCTCTTCTACAAGGCCTGATGATGTCACCTACCTTAAGACCACTAGCTGCCATTGCAGCACCCAACTTAAGCCATGGCACATGTGATAAGTATTATGATCTGTAGTGTGTGAAACAAGATAGGTAGGGGTTCAAATCTCACTCCAGGCCACTTAATGTGTGTGTATGTTTCCCTCTGCCAAACAACTAAGTATCCCTCATTGGCTATCAAACTGTAATGGTAATGCACCTTTTGGCCCTGTAAGTTGCTGCTGGCTTCCAAGCTGCTAGCTTCCAAACTGCCCTCTTCTACAAGGCCTGATGATGTTATCTACCTTAAGACTACCAGCTGCCATTGTAGCATCAGACTTAAGCTGTGGTGCATGCGATAAGTATTGTGATTTGTAGTGTGTAAGAATAAGGAAGTAGGGGTTCTTCTCTCACTCTAGGCCACTTGGTGTGTGTGTGTGTGTGTGTGTGTGTGTGTGTGTGTGTGTGTGTGTGTGTGTGTGTGTGTGTGTGTGTGTGTGTGTGTGTGTGTGTGTGAGTGTTTTCCCTGCGACGCAACTGAGAATCCCTCATTGACTATCAAACTGTCATGTTTATGCATTTTGTGGCCCTATAAGTTGCTGCTGGCTTCCAAACTGCCTTCTCCTACAAGGCCTCATGATGTCATCTACCTTAAGACTACCAGCTGCCATTGTAACATCAGACTTAAACTGTGGCAAGAATTATAATCTATAGCATGTAAAACTAGATATGTAGGGGTTCAAATCTCACTCCAGGCTGCTTGGTGTGTTTGTGTATCCCCTTCCCAAGCAACTGAGAATCCCTCATTGGCTACCAAAGTGCAATGTTTATGCACTTTGTGGCCTTGTACATTGTTGCTGCCATTCAAACTGCCCTCTTCTACAAGGCCTAATGATGTCATCTACATTATGACTACCAGCAGTCATTGTATTATCAGACTTAAGCTGTGGCACATGCAATAAGTATTGTGATCTATAATGTCTAAGACTAGATAGGTAGGGATTCTAATCTCACTTCAGGCCACTGTGTGTATGTGTGCATGTGTGTGATGTGTGTGTGTGTGTGTGTGTGTGTGTGTGTGTGTGTGTGTGTGTGTGTGTGTGTGTGTGTCTGTGTGTGTGTGTCCCTGCCAAACAACTGAGAATCCCTAATTGGTTATCAAACTGCAATGGCTATGTACCTTTTGGCCTTTTATGTTGCTGCTGGCTTCCAAGCTGTCCTCTTCTAGATGGTCTGATGATGTTATCCAACTTAAGACTACCAGCTGCCATTATAGCATCTGGCTTAAGCTCTAATGCATGTGATAAGTACTGTGGTCTATAGTGTATAAGAATAGATAGGTAGTTGTTCTAATCTCACTCCAGGCCATTTGATGCATGTGTGTGTATGTCTACATGGCATAAATATGATTATCTCAGTAACTTAAAAAGAGGTAGGTTTTTGCAGAATTTTATTTGTAGCAAGTGATGTGGCCCTCCAAATGCCTGACCACAACTAGGTCTGCTGATGTCATCAAGCATAATATATCCTAAATCAATAGCACTATCAGACATGAGGTGTGTTGGGTGCATCGCGTACTGTGATCTGTAGTGTGTGCCATTATATAGGTAAATGTTCTAACCTACATACAGCCAACTTGCAGTATATGTGTGTGCCGTGCCACATTCTGTAAGCAGTAATTGGAAGTGGTGCTATCCTGAATGTAGCCATATTTGTGTGTGTGGCTGTCACAGCATTTTACATCAGCTTATGGAGCCATAGAATGTTTGAACTTCACTGGCATAACAGCCATAGAGCCATCACAATGGTAGACAATTGTATATCCTTATTTACATGATCAGCATATATTGTCCCAGTCCAAGAGGGACACAGACAGTAGCACTGTGATGAAATGATGGTTGCCCAGCCAGTCATACAGATAACATGTGTTAATGTGCACTGAGATGCTCTGCTTGCCATTAGCCAGGATCTGTTTCAAAGGTGTGTTAAAGTCTGCTAGACAAATCTCTCCCAACAGCATGTATTACTAATGTCACATACTAGGTTAATGTCCTTAGAGTGATTAATCCATCTACAATTCCACTAATAGATATGCAACATTTACAATTAAGCAGGGTCACACATTGCCCCATATGCAAGCAGAGATCACCTCTGAGTAGTCTGTATGCCACAGGCCACAATGACAATCATTTCAGATAATTCCCATTGAACACATGCTGAAGACATGACTTCCCTTGTGAGGGACCATACTGTTGTGTGCAAATGCCAGGACTGCTTGGAAAGGTCTATTACCAAATGGCCATTGCACTCAGATATTGTTATGCTGAGGAAAGAGTACATGGAGGTTATAAGTATGTCAATTATGGGTGATTGTGACCTCAGCCATGACATATGATTCCCATAATACCACTGGGAAGACATGATGATCTCAGGCACATTTGGCATGAACCTGTGTGGCCAGGTCTGTGTTCCCAGTTCTTTCAGCCCCTGAGTGTGAGATGGAAATGATAATACACACACACACACACACACACATATATATATATATATATATATATATATATGGAGTTTAAGGCCATTACTATGTCAAGAGGCATTTGTTCATCAATATCATCTTGTAGGATATTTCCACTGTATGATTCCTGAAACCATTTGTATTAGAGGCAACATGAGATATATGCAAATTACCCTTTAAGGACATCATACATAGGACCTAATACGTTTGTATAATCATACTACTGCCTTCTATGCTATGTGAAAATGCCTTATTTGGGCTGAGGTATTACTGCCTATTCCTGTACTGATGTGGGCACATGTGATGAACTAGATAGAACTATATACCTCAAGTGTTTGCTTCTATCTGGTTTTATTTAACAAACAGCCTAAGTGTCTCTGAACTACCTTGATTATATTATTTATTACTCAGCAGAATATAATTGTAAACTTTGTAATGCATTCCTAGCCAGTTTGTGTTAAGCTACTAAGAACTGTTGCCTCACTCTTTGTAGACCTTTTTAATCAGTGCTTTATTAGTATGTGGACCAGCCTGTTTGGCTTAAAGCCCTATATACCTTAGTATTCCTATGCTATTTGTTTGCTAATTTTACTAAGTGAATGTTATTTTAGTGTATTTTTACTTAATGAAATGCCTGTGTCTTTACCCTAATTATTAAAAGGCTTTCTCACCACTACATTTTTTCTCTTTCTCTCTCTCTAACATACCTAGCTTTCCAACCTCCTTTTCTGCACTAAAATTTAAGGATCTACCTGCCTGGTGAATAATGACACCTTACAAATAATATCAGACACCTCATCCTTAAACTACAGAAACCTGCCGTCCTACTTCAGAACCCTGTTACCAAAGGAAGCAAGAAAGTATGTGTTTCCTAAACCTAGCAGTAAAGCTGAAATTTTACTAAAATAATGTCTATGTGTATTAAAACCTGTTACCTAGCCAGGATACCCAGCAGCCATACCCTTCTCTACCCCTTAACAAACAAACCTTCCTGACCTTGTGTAGCCTGCTGCAACTGTTAACAGAGCCTTCCCTAATTCTATACTAGCTGTCTCCTATCACTAGCTTCAGCTGTATTATACTCCTCTCACTAGCTTCAGCTGTAATATATTTTTTGCCCACTAGGTTACACCCTCAACTAGGCTTGTTTCACACACTTCTATCCCTTCTCTCTTATAGTATAATACAAAACATATCTCTGCTGTATAAGACTGCTCTTATATTTCCCATTCTATCTGCTAAATTCCTCAGTAATTGCACCCAGCTATCCCCCTACTATAACTACCACAGAATTTCCACCTCTACACTTGCCCTTACCTACCAGAAAGCAACTCAGTAGTCAGCAGCTCACAAATTGTTCTTTCAGAACTTTATTTCAGAACATTCTTCCTTTACTTGTATAAACCAGCTCTGTTCACCCTCTGGGCTCACTCTGCTCCCCTACCCTACCCCCAATTTTCACACACCCCAGGGCACCTAAACTTATACCTCTAAAACCACACCCACATCCCCTAATATCCAATGCCATACTGCTACTCATTAAAGTATTAAGAGGCTAGGTAAAACATTACTCCTTTCTTCCTATTTACCAGTCCTTACCTCCTATTTATGAACTTACAATATACCCCTCACAATGCCTATAACATCCATATCAAGACACATAAAGCTATTACTCTTATATGCACTCCTATCTTTCCTAACTGTACCCTATGTCCTAACCGCCTATAAACATTTCACCTATGCTGAACTTCATTATCCCTTTAAGCAAACTTCCCTACCAACTCACACAGCCTCCCAAAACCAAATAACCATAACATCAACACCCAGCTATCCACTACCAAAGTATCATAGACTAGCCCACATTACTTATAACTATCTCCAAGTCAGAAAATCTCAAAACATATTCTGTAAATTCCTAAATCTCACTCATAGACTTCAACAACACCTCCTAATAGATGGTGACATTCATCCCAACCCTGGCCCTAACAATAATTGCTCCAATGACCCCCATAAACCAAATCCCTCTACCTTTCACATCCCTACAAGACCTCCCAACTCTCTTTTCGTAGCACATCTCAACATACATAGCATAAACAATAAAGTTGCCCACCTTCATGCTCTCTTAGATGTACATTCATTTGACATCCTATGTCTAACAAAAACATGGCTAAAACCTGTGACCCAGGACAATGAAATCACCCCACCTTTAATACAATATTTTGAGATTAGACCGCAAAACCAAGAAGGGTGGGGGGTGGCTATCCTATACAAAGCAGGGCTACAAGTTACTTCTTTAGATGTGCAACAAGCTTCAGATACTAATGCTGAAATCCTTATTTCTAAACTTCAGATCAATACCTGTAAATCCATCTACATCATGTGCTCCTACCTTCCTCCTGGCAATAACATCAACACCCTTGAAAATATCCTTAACTGACTTTCTACAAACTTCCCACAAGAAACCATAGTCCTGGGCGACTTTAATATAGACTGAAATAGCTGTACTACTGCAGAGCCTACTACCCATATAAACCTATATGGTTTTTCCCAAACAATTACCTCTCCCACCAGGATCCACAAACCTAACAACAAAGAAAGCACCTTAGACTGGATTCTAATATATAGTCATCAGCTAACATATAAAGTAGGTACCCTCACAGATGACATTAGTGACCACTCATTGACCTATATAATTAGACAAAAGATCAATATTCCCAACCCAACCATATATAGAACTATATGAACCAGCAAACATTTTAACCCTGACAGCTTCCAAACTGAACTTAGGGCATGTGATTGGTCACCCCTAAAACACCTCCAACTAGAGGAAGCAATGTTATACTTTAACACCAAATTCTTAGAAATCCTAGACTACCATGCCCCTACTCTCTCTGTTAGAATTAGGACTAAAACCACTCCATGGCTTACAAAGGAAACTAGGCATAAAATTCTACTTAGAAATAAAATCTGGGCCAAATGGCGAACTACTAAAAACCTAACCGATCATCAAAAATGTAAACAACTGAGAAATGCTACTAAAAAATCAATACTTTTAGATAAAAGAAACTTCTATTTTCAACTCCAGCAAACTCACCAACACAAACCACAAAAGTTCTGGATAGGTATCAATAGACTCTTACATCTAGGTCACGCCAAAACACCAACCCCATCAGGCACCACCCACAAGAATACTAAGCAAATTGCTGATGCCTTTAATACCTTCCTTACTGAGTCCGTCCAATCTCTTGCTAATTCTCTACCTCCTGTTAGCTCTAGCTTGCCTTCCTCCACTACTAGTTTACTTCCTTCATTTCATTTACAACCAGTTCCAACATCACTCATCTGTACCCTTCTTCAAAATCATCCACCACCTCAGCTGACTAATTACCAGCAGAATATCTGCAAATAGCAGCAAAAGTTGTAGCCTATCCTATTTCAATCCTAATAAATAGAACCATAACTGAAGGAACCATTCCATCTATCTGGAAAATCTCCCATGTTATCCCACTACATGAAGGTGGTAACTCAACTGAACTCACAAACTTCCGTCAGATAGCTTTACTCTCTCCTTTAGCAAAATGTATTGGAAAATGCATCCACCAACAACTACTAAACCACCTACTCCAAAATAACTTACTAGCTAACTGTCAGCATGGCTTTAGGCCATTCCACAGCACCACCACTGCCCTCTTATCCTTTTCTGACTGCATTAACAAAAATCGTAACTGCAATACTCTATCCTCTACACTCTTTATCGACCTCTCAAAAGCCTTTTATATGGTAAACCACCAGCTACTTATGAATATACTTAAATCCCTCTTACTAGATACACAGGCATTACAATGATTTTAATCCTACTTAGAAAATAGGAACAGGCTGTACTCTGGGATAATAATCTATCCACCCACATTCCTATTACCCCTGGTGTCCCTCAAGGCTCTATATTGGTCCCTCTCCTATTCTCAATTTTTATCAATGATCTAAATGTAAAAAATTCCTCAGGCTACTTGCATACAATATGCAGATGATTCCACATTAATATGCTTCACTACTTCTTCATCTGAACTGCAGTCCCTCACCCAAAAAGTGTTTAATATAGTAGAAAGCTGGTTCTTATAGTGCTGCCTCCTCCTGAACCCCACAAAAACAAAATTATTGCTCTTCACTCCTATATGAAAGTCCTCCCCAATAGACTTCATAGTTATATCTAATAATGGCACTGTCATATCTCCTAACCCAACCATCAAATTCTTAGGAGTAATAATAGACCACAACCTTAACTTTGACACTCACATCAACACTACAATAAAATCAGTTAACAGAAAACTAGGCTCCCTCTATAAGATTAAACCCTTCCTTACTCCAATAGCTAGAAATATTATTGCCCACAACCATTTTATCTCTACTCTCCTGTATGCCTCACCTATTTATACTAATCTGTCAAAAAACAACCTCAACAAACTGGCAACCTCCTATAATAACATTGCCAGATTTGCCACTGGCACCCCATTTAGAACCCACCACTGTCATAATCTAAAACAGCTAGGATGGCTGGAGCTGTATAATCAGCTTCAATTTCACCAACTTATTATTGATCACAAGACCCTTTATCATCCTAGCAATACTCCAATACTTACTAGCCTTATCACCCCCTACAAAAACCTTACAACCCTTCGCTCAGCAAATACATTTCTTGTATCCATGCACAAATCTAACAATAAGGCTGGGGATTCACTGTTCTCCAACACTGTGGGGAAAACCTGGAACCTACTTCCCACTGAACTTTCATCTCTTTCTTCAACATTACTTTTCAAAAAGAAACTTAAAGTATACCTTAGAACTCACTGGCTATGCCCCTGTACTAACCCAGGCTAACAATTCCTTCCTTGCTATGTGCACTGTATACTTATTTCACTATTGCTGTATTGAGGCTAGCTCTCTTTCATAAACCACAGATATTATGATCTGTTAAGCTAAACTAAAGTCTGTATGAACTTTGTCTTTTTAAGGAACCACTATAGAGTATGAACTTATATACCAAGCTATCAACTTTATGAACGTGACTCTTCCTTATAAATAATTTATTTTTTTTTAAATATGTTAAGTAGCAAGATTACTAAGTTGTTATGTAAACAATTGCATTCTAGTCTTAAATTTGTACTGTACCTGAAGTTGCTTTTATCTGTATAGTGGAGTTTATCTCCCCGAGCCTCTACTGAAAATGGACATATATCCAGTTGGACTAGCTCGGTCAACAAATGTAAAATAAAATAAAAATTAAAAAAAATCAGGTGTTTCAGTTGAATGGCAATTCTGAATGTCCATGACGTTTTCTTTTAAATTATTTATGGACAAATTCAGGCCAATAAAGCCAAATCCTACTAACTGTGGACATGCTTGTTTCTACCTTCTTATGACATCATCAGTACAGCATAAATGGAATGTTTGGATAACATATGGAAACGCAGGGTTGTTGTACCCAACTGATATCCATAAACCTTAGCGTGACTGCAAAATATCACAACTAACAAACTAAAACAATAAGTAGGTCATACAGAAAAACAATCAGTTAAAAAACAAAAAGAAAAATCTAACAAAGCTAGACTTTTCACTGTGTGCTTCCTTAAACCTCTTGTATTAGCGGTGACATGGGATATATGCAAATTATTCTTTAAGGACATCAGTCGCCATAAAAAGGCATGTCCACAGCTAGTGGGTTTGGCTTTATTGGCCTGAATTTGTCCATAAATAGACTTAAAAGAAAAAGTCATGGACATTTAGAATTGCCATTTAAAACACAGCTTCATTCAGCTTGCATTTTAGTAAAAACATGGAAGAAATAATTAGATATGTCTTAGGCATGCCCAGCCCTGACCTCTTGGACCCAGGTGTCCAAAGTTCCCCTCTTTCTACGCTTCATGACGTCATAGTGGTGCAGCGCTTAGCAGTGTGGGGGTTACCAGTAGCAATGGTAAGTTCCCTGGCCAACTGATCCCAGGCCTCAGCCTTACATTTTGAGCCCTGGTAATTACCCCGCAGTAGCTGAGGTTCATAATTGTGTATCAGGAGCCCAACAAAAAAGACTCCTGCACACCCTATCTCTGCACCCAAAGGTGCACACCCTCTCCAACACCACCTGGTATACTTACAGTTAGAAAGACTCCAACAAGTGTTGCAGAATTCCTGCCTATTGCCCTTAATATAGGTTGTTTCCCCACCCTTCCGTGTCATTCAGCAACATTCAAAAAAGTGCTGTGGTGCTTAGTACAATGCAAAACACTTAAGCGGAGCTAAGCATTGTAAAAACTTGCACAACTGAGGTTTTAGCAAAGCTTAGGAATGGGCAAATAGTAGTAGCCGTTAACCATGTTTAAGTAGTGCTTAGCACTTTGCAGCTCTTCCAGATGCAAAAGTTATGTTTTTAAATTAAACAAAAATTTAGATTATAGTAAACAAATGGTATGTCTACTAGGGACTTGAACCCAGGGCCTACAAAGCTTTAGGCCATCACTTTACCCATTTCACTACTTGGATAGTATATAAACAAGTATACCTTCACATATACTACTAAGCTACAGCGGCACACTGCACAAATGGGCTTAAACGGGCTTAAACAAAAGCAGAAATGAATAATTAATTGCATCCAGTTTCTATTTTTAGATGTCTGGCAGGTGTCAGCTGTCTATGTATAAATGCAACTTGGCATTGGTGTGCTCCACACCATGCAAATGTACATTAAACAAAACAACTAAAAAAACAGCTATGATGATTAATTGCATCTGGCATCACCATTAAGTACCCCTTTCAATTATAGTCTAACCACAGGCTTTGTTCCTGTGGAATGGAGTACAGCAACAGTTATTCCCCTCCACAAAGGTGGCCTAGCAACAAACCCAGGGAATTACAGACCCATAAGCCTGATCAGCCTCATCTGTAAGGCCATAGAACATATCATTATGGACATCATAAGTAAAGATATAGGCGACCTCTAAACCCTGGATCCTACGCTATTTGGCTTAATCAAGGGCAGATCCTTCTTGTTAAAACTGGTGGATTTTTTTCAAAAATATGACCAGGGACATTGATGAGGGTAAATCTGTGCAAACAGCACACCTTGACTTGGCAAAGGCTTTTAACACAATCCCACACTCAGGCATTACTGATAAACTTAGCAAACTGAATGTAAGCCCCTTCATTGTAAGATGGGTTGCCAACTGGTTCACAAACCAGACACACACTATCAAAGTGGGTGACTGCACATCAACCAGTAGACCCTCTACAAGCTGCATGCCACATGGGTCAGTGCTGGGCCTCCTACTGTTTGGTATATACTTCTCAGAAGTTCAGTTCAAAGCTAAGGGGTTGTGTCTAACCAAGTTTGATGACTGCAAACTGGGTGCAATTATTGAATCCCCAAATTATGTCAGTATACTCCAGGAGGATCTTACGCAGACCAGTGACTGGGTCTTTGTCATGGTCTCAAACTGAATGCAAAGAAATGCATCATCATCATTCCCTTAGGCACAAACAAAGTCCTTTCACACTATCAGATCAATAACAGTACACTAAGTACTCACAAAGTGGTACGAGACCTGGGGTCAGAAGTTGACTGTGACCTTAACTTTGACCACCATGTGTCTACTGCAGTAAGGAAGGTTTTCTGTATAGCACACTTGATTAGTAAAGGCATTGCCATGAGAGCAAAAGAGGTTCTAATCCCTTTATACACAGCACTAATCCAGCCCATAACTGAGTAGAATGCCCCATTTGGCATGTGCCGTGCAAAGCACCTGCAGCAATTGGAAAGACCTCTGAGATTTCTGACAAAGAAGATCAAGGGACTCCAGCATGTGCCTTACACAGACCAACTAAAGTCCCTATCACAATACTCTGTATTGTATAGACTTCTTAGGGGAGACTTATCCCTGGCTTACAGAACAATCTCAGACCCAAACCTAATGAACTTTCTGCATATCTGTAAATGAAACGGCACTAGGGCTACCCATTCCAAGGGACCTAAATATGGACTGCAACTTAAATAGGATATGTATAAGGGACAGCTTTATCTCCCATTTGCTGTCACATCTTTGGGATAGGCTACCTATTCATTTGAAAGCATCTCTATGACACTGTTCAAGAGGAACCTGGACGAGTGGATGGGGCACCTTAAATTCTTACCAGGGATAGTGCCCACAATCCTCCTGGACATGGGCAGTCATTGCTAAATGCAATCTTGGGTATTAACTAACATTTCTATGGTATTACATTGGGATGAAATGGCTAGGCTTGAAATTACTCCAGGTCGATAGCCTAGTAATTTCCTATGATCCTATGAATCATGCAGATACTGGCTTCATTACTGACTCTGTCACTAAGACAGATAGGACTGTCATATCAGAAAGGACATTGCTTCTTTTGTTCAAACAGTAATCTGTATAAGCATATTTATGAAACAGTTGAAGCAAGATTCCAAAAGAAATAATTCTCCAAAATGTGGTCTGAATGTAGGGCTATTTAAGTATAATTCCAGTTATACTTGTTTTGAGTCTTTAGGTTTTACAAATGCAAAAATTCAAAAACATAAATACCTTACATTTCTGTTAGCAATGTTTCTTAGTAAAGGAATCCTGAATTTTGTCTATGTAGAATTATGGCTTTAAATCAAATGTTAGGTATCAGACCATTATGAAAAGCATATAGTAGAAGTAGATTGGCTTTACAAAAATTTCTCTTGAAAGTTCTTCCTAATTGAATGTATGGCCTTAGATACCAAGGGAAGTAGTTAAGGTATAACTCATGTCATAAATCATATTCATGTTTCTGCAATGCCATACATAACATATCATTAGCTATATGCTCCATAATTTCAGTTTATTGGATAGTACTCATTTTGTTTATGTACACTTCAGCAAGACTACCTTAATAACAAATAGATTTGGCTATATATATATTCATATTTTACAATTTCTGAAGTGAAGCAAGCAACAGAGTTTGCATATTCCAAAATCACACAAACACTGACACATTACAGTAGAAATGATGTTTGAAGTTCCAAGTGGCTGAGACAATGTGTACTACCAGCAAGGCATGAACACTGCCTTCTGTAAATACGATCTACTCTTTCAAAGATCTTTGATATAAATCAGTTGCATCATGTCTCATGTGACTGGCTATATAAATGCAGACTGGGTAACTGCAAACAAAATGGTGGCATAATTTATAATATATATATATATATGGTTTATTCGAACAACAGATGTTCGAATACTTCATATTTCGGCAGGTGATGTGAGCGAACGTTACCATTGCGAATGGACTGTGTATTCGCAATTCTAACGTTTGCTCATGTGAGGGGATTGCGGTACAGTGCGGTTAGGGAAATAAATATATCCCTTTCCTCACTGTAGTGTGATCTCGGAGTTGGAATATTAAGTTGGGGGGTGGGGGGTGCAGGGGGGCACAGCCCCCCTGCATAACTGTGTGTTTAGGCTAGTTAGGTAGGTAGTTACGGGATGGGTGGGAGTGCTGTGCATTGCCAAAAATGTCGCGAGCGACATTTTCGACAATACACAGCTGTTTTTGACATTAGGACGATTCGGAAATGTTATCATGGACCTAATTAAAAAAGCTATAGGGAATCTCCAAACTCTGGATCCCACACAATTTTTTTTTGTGAAGGATAGATCATGCCGGCTCAACCTGGTTGACTTCTTTGAGTCAGGCAATAGAGCTGTGGATGAGGGCAAGGCAGTTCATATAGCTTACCTCAATCTGGTCAAGGCCTTTGATACTATTCCTCACTCAGGAATTATTGATAGACTCACCAAACTAGGCATTAACCCCTATATCACTAGGTGGGTTGCTCACAGATAGAACCCGCAGTGTGAAAGCAGCATACTCCAAGTCAGACTGAAGACCAGTCATGAGTGGAGTCCCACAGGGATCGGTCCTGGGTCCTCTCCTGTTTGGCATCTACTTGTCAGAAGTCCAAGCCAACACGGAGGGACTCTGGCTGATCAAGTTCACCGACGATTGCAAGCTGGGAGCCATTATTAACTCCCCAAGTGATGTAGACATCCTACAGAAAGGCCTCACTGAGACCAATGACTGGTGTCAAAACTATAGCCTTAAGCTTAATGCCAAAACATGCATCGTCATTCCCTTTGGAAAAAACTGTTCCCACTAATTATCACATTGATGGTAGCCCACTGAACACTGAAGGTGCTATAAGAGATCTGGGGACACAGGTTGACAGCAACCTCTCCTTTGACCACCACATTGCCATTGTAGTCAGAAAGTCCTTCTATGTGGCACATCTCATTACCAAGGGTTTTGCATCCAGGAAGAAAGAGGTCATCATCTCTCTCTACTCTTCCCTCATTAGACCAATCATCGAGTATAATGCCCCATTTGGCATGTACCTCACTAAACACCTGCAACAGCTGGAAAGTCCACAAAAATACCTCACAAAGAGGATCCTAGGCCTTAAACACATGCCCTACATGGACAGACTCAAAAAAGCTCCAGCTTTTCTCTGTCTCATATCATCTATTAAGAGGCAATCTCTGCTTGACTTACAAAGCCAATGTCTGATCCTGCCCTGTTAGAAATGTTACACCTAAAGAAATCCCAATCCGTTCACACCACATGTTCCAGGGACTTCAACCTCATTACCACAATCAACAGAACATGCTGGAGGGACAGGTTCATAACCCAGAGACTGCCCATGCTCTGGATTAGACTTCCCATATATGTTAAGCAGAGCACCTCTCTGGCCCTTTTCAAGAGAGATCTTGATGAGTGGATGGGAAATAGAAAGTTCACCCTGGGGATCACTTCAGTGGCTTTACTTTATAGAGGCACCATGAACTAACGGCAGCATAATGCCAGGGCAGTTCTATGGGCTAGGCTTGTAAAGGCTCCAGGGCCATTAGCCTAGTACACACCTATGAACCTATATATATTTATGTGTGTGTGTGTGTGTGTGTGTGTGTGTGTGTGTGTGTGTGTGTGTGTGTGTGTGTGTGTGTGTGTGTGTGTGTGTGTGTGTGTGTGTGTGTGTGTGTGTGTGTGTGTCTGTGTGTGTGCATTTTCTTTGGCAAAATAACAGTCCATGACACAAATGCCTCTTTTCTTTAGTGACACAGGCTAGTTGACTTGGTTGGGGTACTTGTTCAGTGTAAGAGCAGTATGAATGAATTGGATATAGCTTATTAGTAGCTCCAGATGTAACAATCTATACTATACTGTACTGTCAGAACAAATCTTCACAGTATAGTGGCTTGTAAACTTAACATTGGTGAAATGTATTACGCCCTTTAGTTTGACTAGGAAAATGTATTTTAAGCATCACATCAATCAATGTTTCCAAAGTACTAGTTTAACATTAACCATACTTAAAAATGTATTTTAATATACATAACTGTGTCATAAAAACTTAGCAAAGTGTCATCAGTAAACAAGTAGTCTGAGATAAGCTTTGTAAATGAAAATAATCACCATTGATGTTACCATTTCACAGCCACACAGATGTTTGGTTAGCAACACTGTAAGATAACAAAAAATAAAAATAAAAAACAGCTGTGATTTGTACTGACAAAAGTATGATTATTGCAGCATCTTCTTTACATTGATTTATTTTTCTCTAACACCGACCTTTATCTGACATTTGCCAAACAAATAACCTGGTCTTATTTTATTTCACAGCATAGTGCTATAATCAGACCACAGATTTGGGGACCCACTGTGAGTTTCAGTTGAGATTGACAAGTCATGTTGTTATCTCATTAATATGTTGCAGCATCAGATTTTTCAATAAAAACTACAAATTATAAGGCTATCACTTACCTAAACTGTACAATGACTTGTTGTGTCTTTCAGCTTTTCCCGTTTAGGGGTCGCCACAGTGGAACTCCGATCCGCTAATGATTGGTAGTTGATTTTTACATGCCGAGTTACCAGCCCTGACATGCAACCTTCAACGAAGGTATGCCCATTCACGCATGTCTCCACGCAGAAGACACTCTAGCTGAGAATCGAACCGGACAGCATCTTACTGTGAGGCGACAACGCTACCACAGCACCACCACCGTGGGATCAATGATTACTCTTTTGCATATTGTAGTCGTAAGAAAATTTTAACCATCTTTAGAAAAGGTAGGATGACTTTTATCCTCTTCAGTCTGAATCATCATATCCTCTTCAGATAATGTGGGAAAGAGAAAGCAAAATTATTCTAATCTTGAAACATTGCATTTCTGGATTGCTGCATCATACAATACATGTAATATTACATTAGGACAGTTTTCAAGTTGAACTTTAAAATTGTTCAGACTGTGAAGCACTTTTTTGCCAACATGTTCTATTTCCACAGTGGTGCTGTGACCTAAAATTTAATACAGCAGTGATTGTGCTTTGTGTATTTATGTGCTTAGTCTGGTAAAATGTGGCAGTTAAACAAATGTGAAATGTGGTTATGCTGTATCTATTTATGTTTTCAGCTGCATCTTAAGCATTAAATGTCATGTCATGTTCTGGCATACTGGTTTATTTTATTCTATTTATCTTCTGCTGTCTGGGAATATCCAGCTGGGCAGAACACTCTTAAGGAAAGTTTCATGGCAAAATAAAATCTAACATTCAGAAAGTTCAGCATAAACAGTTAAACAACTGTGGATGTCAGTATGACAGATTTATAGGTAAAATAGTCTGATTACCCCCACACAAAGAAAACCCTTGGGCCTGTACAGGAATCTTAGTTTGAGTGGTTAGTTGACAGCAAACAAAAATAATACTGTTTTAGAAATTAGACAATGCCAACAGCAATTGCAGCAGCACAGTCTATATCTATGGGTGTATCTATGTCTTACATTTACATTCTTTAAAAATATGAAAGGAAATGGAGTAATACATTGCACAAAGTTAACTGAGCTCAGTCACTTACAGATGGTGAACTCCACTGCCAGGTTACTGTTATGCTTGTTCTGAATACTTTTAATTGGATTCCAGTTCATTACAAAAGCATGTATAAGGTCCTGGTATTTGTATATTTATCCAGCCACAATCTGGGTCTCACTTATCTGAAGGAAGGGGTTGTGCAACATATCCTTGCTTGTGCTCAGCAATCTGCCTCCCACGTGCTGCTGCTGGTTGTATAAGTGCATCTTGATAGCTCTAATTGCTTTTCAAACTATTCACCTGTGCAATGTACAATCTCAGTGGTATCTTCTGCAGCCCCTTAAAACCCTTCTTTTTGAAATAGCCTTTGAAGGGGTGTGGTGACAACTGTGTTTTAATTCAGTTTTAGTGTATGGATCTCAATTAAAAAATGTAACTGTTTTGTTTTATTTATTTTTGTGTTAATAATAAAAAATAAAAGTCCACAAATGGTAGAACAGCACCAATAATTTATTATTGTAAAACGACAACCAGGATGAATGCTTTTGTCTCAAGCGAGAGACTTCTGATGACGAAAGCACTCATCTTGGTTATTGTTTTAAAATAATAAATTATTGGTGCTGTTCTACCGTTTGTGGACTTTTTATTTTTTATTGGTGATGATATCACATTGGTTTATTGTGGTCTGGGTTATTTTTGTGTTAATTATTTTAATTGGAGTTTTGCTATAAAACACCTTAACATAATTAAAGTTAAAGCTGAAGATTATGGAACTTAGAATGAAAGAAAGGAAAGAACTGATACAAGAGGGGAGCAGTTAGTATCATAAAGGATATAGAGCTACACATAAAGACGATGACTAATTGGGTGGTTAATAGTAAGGGAAAGGTGGAAAAATATGAAGATTTTTATTAACAGAAGAGATAAAAAAAGGAAATAGTGAAGTGAAGGGGGCAATAAGTAACATAACAGATAGAATAATTGAAGAAATGTTAGACAAGTATAAAGGTGATAGAATCAAGTGAAGCAGAACAAGTCTGAACTTAACTTATACTATATTTATATGTCCTGTTATCCTTTAGGTAGACAGGCATTAAGAAACAAAAGTCTGGGCTTAATGTATGCCATATTTACATATCCTGTTATTTGTTATTAAATAGACAAGTGTGCCATTGTTGTATGATAATTTAGAATCAGTCTGATGAATTGAGAGAAGAGGCTTATTCCTGACTTTTATCTCTGAGCAGCAAATGTTTTTATCCTTAAAGCTACTAGTGAAGAGGGCACTAGAAACATTTTGACACGAGTAGACAACAATATGTTTGTATGTGTTCTTGAGGGGTGTGTGTGTGGGGAGTGGGGAGGAGGGTGTGATACTACTATGCAGTATCAAACTACAATAGATGTAGAAGCAAGTACAACAATTTGTTGTCAACAATGATTTATAGTAATGACAGCTGAAAACTCAGCTGAATCCAATTTGAATCTTAAGCATCAGTACAGCATTTTTTTCTAAGTGATGAACCTGAAGAAAAACAGATTATTTTGTTCTATGTCTATTTCTGAATACTTTCTATTGCTGGACTATGATTGTACAGGCATGCAAAACATTCATACATATCAGGCATAGAAAAGCCCCCACTATATTTTTTAGTAGCTAACCATAACATGTCTTTGTCCTATAAAACTTCCTTCATTTCTGAATTGTTTAAATAATGCTGCTTTAATCTGTATGCCAAATGTAACAATTTCATGTATCTTTATCACCAGAAGACTGGTGCAAATGGCTGCTTATAAGATGTTGTCATCAGACGCTAGTGCAGGGAATGCAGCTTTATTGTCAGAATAAAAACCTATTTGTAAAACAGCATGCATTGCGTTTAAGCAGGCATCAAACCTGAAATATTTTTTGGATTTCAATGAAGTGGTGCTGCAAGTCAAACTTATAAGTAAATATATTTGCTTCTGTACAGAGAATGGTACAATTATGTTCATATTGGCCAAGTCTGAAAGTACTGCCATGATCTGGAATGTTAGTTACAATAACTAGAAGAAGAAGCAAAATTTGTTTAGGTTCAGAAGACAAGGAAGACCCAGCGGAACTTTCAGAGGAGAGGACTTAACATGCTCCCACTTATACAACTGAGCTGGGCTATCTGAATACTGGAGAACAACTGAGTGATATGTTAGTCTTTGATGATGAGGATCTCCAACTCATGTTAGTAGTCATGATGTCAACTTCTGATGATAAATCATGGAATACAGTGTCATCAGCAAGTCCTAGGTTAACATCCATAGGAAGCAGGCAGAACCTTTTCTGCGTCTTGCCTTTTAGCCATGCTGAGATGCATAAACTATATATATTTTTTCAGATATTGTAACAACTGCACATGCAAACATTTCTTGAAGATTTTGAAAACAGAATGCAATCAATACCTAATAGGCTAAAGTGAGTGGTATTTGTATTTGACTTGTGTCTTGACTGAACATTGTTCACTTTACCTTCTGAATCCATATAATTAGAAAAGTATGTTGTTTCTACATTCTGCATTCAGAAAACAAGTAGGGTTACATTATCAGTTTAAACCATTACTTTTCCTCGTGGTAGATTGAGTAGCCATACTAAAAACTTGGTTGTTTGCTGAGTAGTAGTTGCTGTGATGAAGTTCATTATATGTCTTGATAAAAATACTCCTCATCATGTTAAATGGTCCTTTACTAAATATTGTTTATGTTCTTCCATGAAGAAAAAATGGACACTAAAACATCTGTATCTTTTTTTAGTAATCAAAATCTTTCTCGAATGCAGGCCATTTGTGTACTTCACAACCTTTACCCCCTTTCACCTGTGTCTCTTCTTCTGCACATTTTGCAGCCTATTTAGAATATTGAACAATCAGAAGGTAAACAGTTAGCAAAATACCCAAAACAGCAACCAACTCGACTCCACAACATTTTTTAATCTACTGTCATGTATAAAAGTTTACCTAAGACAGCACAACACAGAACAGTCATCAATATCAACGAAAAGGAACTCAGATGATGCACTTCCATTTTGTCTCATTTCTGACTTATTGAAAGCCACCTAATGTATTAGCAGCACTCCCCTTCTCTATACCTTGCTGCATTGTTGCCCGGTACAGGTTTTGCTTAATACAGCACACTGTTTAAGGCCAAGAAAAGGAACCCAGAAGAATAGTTTCCATTTTGTCGTTTAATTGACTTATTCTATTTAAGCAGCCTTAATTCAGTACCATGACACTTATTCTATTTAAGCAGCCTTAATTCAGTACCATGACTATCTGAAAATTTGTACATTAATGCTAATCAAACATGTGCTGGTTTATTTCTCTATAGCTCTTACATTTATACATTCATGAAAGCCTTTCTTCATGTGCTAGATACCAGTCAAGTTCTCCTGAATAATATAAATTGATTTAACATAACCCCTAGTCATTAGTGTAGCACTTTTTATTTAGGTACAGTTGATAACATTTTTTAATTATATAAATCAGTAACCTTTTTGTTTATTTGTGCATTCTATTTCATTGTTTAAGCATTAAAAACATCATAATAATTAAGGAACTTCCTGAATGGCTTCATTCTTAAAACTTAAATGGTTAAAGATGCTGACCTGATTTTGCAGAACAATGTTTTTTTTCCAGAAACACATGACTATGATATTGCTACTTTCCTTCTCCAGAGATTGTTTGGCTTTGTAATGCTCTGTAAGCTTCCCATCATTCTCTCCTCCATCATAGAATTTATTTTATACTTATCAAACTATTCCAGCATCCCTGCAAATCCAATAAAACAATTTCCTGTGCATCCCTCCATGAGTAAAGATGCCTGTATTCCACCAATACATTTATCTTATTACTTTGTATCTCCCTCACCTCTTCTGTGTTTTTATTAACACAGGAAATCAAAGAAGAACATACACCTGTCACCCCCCCCCCCATTTCACCCTATCACAACCACCTGTGCCTTTATATGCAAATCAATCTAAAAAAGAACTACATCAGCTATCATCATTGGCCTATTGTCTACTATAATCAAAAAACAGCAAAACATTCTTAATACAAATCATGTAAAATACAGCATAGAGCCTAATCCTGGGCCACCTGTCCATCTTTTGATGAATAAAAAACTACAAGCACTCAAGCTTTCCCTGCAAAATGAAGGGAAAATGCTGGAACAAACACAGACATTCCTTTAGAGAATTACTAAATTCTGTTTAAAAGATGACATCCCTAGTCATAATTATGCCTTCCCTTGTCACAAATATATACTTAATACTTAACCTGGTAGAAGATCTAGTGGTGGGACATTTTTACTTCATAAATCCTCCTTAGAAAGAAACTTAAGAGATCAAGGTACCTCTCTTAATAACCATGACCCATATTGGCTTACAGGACATATCTCATCAGTCTCTGCATACTTTACTCATACAGCTATTTGCAGTCTACCTTTTCCCTGCCATTCCCCTCAAATATATAGAGGTATTACCCTAATTACTATAGACTTACTTACAATATAAACATACTCAGTTCTTTGAAATTTTAATACAAAACACGTTCATTTCCAAAATACTTAATGCAATTAGCATTCATCCTTTAATTTCTTCTTCTAAAAGGAACATAGACTCTAAACCTGGTCTACCTCTCCAGCTTTCAATAGCCCCTCAGTAATAATAATAATAATAATAATAATAATAATAATAATAATAATAATAATAATAATAATAATAATAATAATAATGATAATAAAAAATAATGACTGCAGAAATAAAATCAATGATTTCCGTATCAGTCATAACCTTCCAGAAATAATATATATTCCCTAGCAAGGTCATACTTCAAAATGAAGATCCTTTTCCTACATGACCTCATAATTACAAGTTGCCCAAATCACATCACTCTGGCATTGGTATCCTTCATCTCCCCCTTAGTGACAACTCACGAACAACATTCTCTCTATTCACACAATAACACACACCAGTTTCTTTCTTTGAATATTTTGTTTTTGTTGTTGTTGGCCTGTGAATTGGCTAACTGTTTTCATTGATTCATAGTTTGCCAAATATTTACTTAGTGTGAAAACGTGACTATGGGGTTGAGGGAGTTTGCCTTTTTACCAATGTTTTGCAACCTCTGAGTTAATATATGTAATTAGTGGGGAGAGGAGGTGCAGGTGGGCTTATCTCCTTGCAAAATCAAAGAAAGACATTATTTATTTATTTTTTTATTTTAAATGGATATTTGACTTAATGTGCATTCAGTGAAGTGTGGTTGACATTCCGAATGTTGACAATAGTTCATCAACCAAAATTTATACCAAAATGTAGCTACATTAGAAACATAACTGTTCTCCTCTGACTGGTCTTTGTATTTAGCAATAATATCCCCAAAGAGGCAGCTAAAATGCTAATAAGAAAACTGGCAGTAAACTTTGATGAAAAACCCTCCCACGTTATTTTCAGGCTGTACCAACCAAGCTCAAGGGCTAGATTATCAGCAAACCTAAAATCTCGGATTAAAACCAAGGGCATAGCCTGGTAGTAATGGAAAATAAATCCTCCACCACGACTTCCCAAATGGGCACCTTTATTAAGATAGGTAACCCTACAAAAAGGCTATTTGAATATGTATGGCTTTTCATCTCAGTTCACAACAAACCTCCATCAATAACCATTCCAAACAGCTATGGAAACTAATTAAGCGCATATCTGACCAGAATTCAAGCAAAGAAGAACTAGTGGGAAAGCTTTATTATTTTTTTTCAGGCCTCTTTTTATCAATGAACTTTCCCTAGTGCTCAGTCTCATCTACCCAGGTTTTATTTCCTGTTTACTCAATGTATCAGTTCTGTTCATCACCTTTCTATTTTCAGAGAAAAACTCTTAACTAAATCTCTGATGGTGCACCACCTGGCTATGAGGAATTTCACATCTAGTTTATATAATTATATCATGGTCATTGACCTCCCCCCTTCTACTAGATCTATAATCAATTCTTCTATACAATTACAATGCCACTTAAATGGAAATAAGCTATCAATAACCCCTTCTAAGCATTCCTAAATCATACTACACCAGTAACATTAGGCCCATTTCTGTTCTACCAAGTCTTGCAAAAAATTTTTGAAAAGTAAGTTTACACTGAACTTGTGATCCTCTATCAGAATAGTTTTTTGAATGGGAAGAGGTTACAGCAACAGTGCTAAATACCTTATGTGATATTTGTTTAATGTTTAACAAAGGCTGTTTCAGTTTTAGTCCTCACAGGCTTTACAAAAGCCTTCAGTCATCTTCCCTGTATCCTTGACTGCTTTAAGGATTGTATCTCCAACAGCTTTTTCTGTAAAGTTAGGTAAAAATATGCCACACAATTATCCTTTCTTAGCATGTCTAAAGGATTTGATCTATCACATTTTTTCTCTGTTATAATTAACAGACTTCCAAATGAATTCCATACCACCCACCCATTCTATAGATGGAAAATTTGGTTATCTATAGATGCAGCCCTTTCCACATCGCATTAAATAAAATAGTCAGAAAGCAACTTGTTCCTTTTTTCAATAGAATGCAAAAAATACACCTACTACTAAACAAGCAAAAATCCAAAATTATGATATTCAGAAACCACCATAAGCTCTTATCAATACCCTCTCACTTGACATAATAAATTAGGCACTTCCATTACCTAGATGTATGGCTTCACCAACATTTATATTTTCAGATTGCATTAATATACCAAGGGAAAAAATTAAGGGAAAGCTACTCTGGTCAACAAAGATTTCACACTTTTTCTCAACAGAATGCAGATGCATTCTTTTACCATAACTATAGTCCCCACAGCATGAAAAAATAACCTTTCAACACTACGAAAAAGTTACAACCATAACTACAGGTTTATTTTCCTATTATACAAAAGATAATAACACTGTAGCCAAAGCAGAGATCCCATTTACAATTTAGTACCTTTGTTTTCAAACTGTTAAAACTGGAGTCCTTCAGATCCTAAAATTATCAAGTTAGATTAATTAAAATAAAACATCTTTTAAAAGACATCTGCTTCCATATCCCAAATACTATCTAATCATTGCCTCCCCAAATCCCCTGCCACAGTCTTTCATTTCTTTAAAATACCACAAAATACGAGCCAAAGGGACTT
>NC_056731.1:239660182-239685182 GCF_019279795.1 Protopterus annectens | reverse complement strand
TCTGAACTACAACTATCTTGTATTTTGAACTTTACTAAAACAATTGCTGTTTTAGTTTATGTGAAAAATGTTACTTCCTATCCTTGGTTTTCTATATATAAAACAAGGTAGAACTAAGTAAATGAAAAAAAAATGTACCGGTGAGGCCTCAAGGAATTCAAACTGTAAGTAAAGGTCTGTCACCTCATCATGACTCATAAAACAAACCAGAAAAAGACATCCTCTCACGACTGAAAGAGGAAGCGCACTGTAAGCTTGTGACATACTTAAGAAAAAAAATGCTACTTTGTATACCACATAAATTACAAAAAACTAACAAACTGGACCATTGTTCACATCAACAGCAACAACAACAACAACAACAAATCTTTAGACACAGTCCAGCGTTACAGATACCTAGGCATCTGGTTACACCTTTCGCTCAACTTTGACTACAATGTCTAAGTTACCAAAGCCAGAGTCATGAAGGTCTTGTTCTGGCTAAATATTCTCACCCCTGACTAAAGAGGAGCCTTGAGAAAATGAGTCCTTCTTCTGCCACTGCTGTATCAAAAATAATCTGACATCACTATTTAGACATTAAGTAATATTAAGTCTGGCAGTTAGGCAAGAATTAAATATCTGAGATATTAACAAGTTACTTCCTATAGTACAGGATATGATTCCCTCAGCCTTCATCTGCCTGCTGCATAACCTTGGATAAGTTATTTAAACAGACAGTGCTTCAAGGAAATTGGGAATTTGGGGTCTGCCCCTCAATGGTTTCCAGAAATTCATGCCTGGTAACTAGCTAACTCTGCATTCATTAGCCTGTCACAAAAAAGCAACGCTGCTTCATACTTGCAAAAACAGTGTACATATTGCACATAAAACAACTCAGTTTCTAGCATCCCTGATATTTAAATATATTTGATCCAGACTTCATTCAGTATTTTGTTTGCAAACTACCTGAGAAATATATACCTTACAACTTGAGATATCTTTCAAAGTCAACTCCAAATGAATAAACAGCTCTGTCTAAACTTACATGCACTCAACACTCATTGTCAATTCTAATTTTTTTTTTGGTCCTCTCAGACCTCATCTTTTCTGGCCTGGTCCTTGGTGCCCCAGTTCTGCACTGAATATGACAATCATCCTCCCATCCCCTGGACTTACTTCATTGTTATTGGGGCTGGTCCTGAAGCCTAAGAATGTCCTGGGAGCTCATCTGTGCTTCCATCTTGGGGAAATTGAAATTGATTACATGTATAGATCTGCAATCATGGGACTCCATGCATATCCATTGACCTCACAAGACCCAAATGTAGTGAAAGTTTTGAAACATTAAGAAAATAAATCTAAGATGACTTCCCTGCTTAATCTAGCAGAAGCAAATCAGCATCAAGCAAGAATGGAAATCAAACCAGAAGTGGATAAAAATCAGGCAGCAACTAAATGTGCCAAAAAACAAAAGAAAGCATATAAGGTGAAGGACTAGAGGAGAAGACAAGAAATGTGGAAAATGCATTAATATAGCTGCAAGTATAGAAAACTTTTGGAAGAACCTCATGTTGATCAGGAATTAATGCAGGAATGGTTAAGGAGAGGCGAATTCAAACCAAGAGATGAAAGGTTAATATTGGTGGTCCAAGACAGTAGGCTACGGACACGTTGGTTTACAAAGTTCATTGAATATGTGGGAGAAACAGACAAATGTGGGTTTTGTAAAACCGAATTGGAAACAGTTGTACACCTTGTTGTTGGTTGCAACATACTAATGGCAGAAGGACCATATACTGAAAGACATAATAACATGGCAAGACTGCTGCAATGGGGATTGTGCAAACATTATGATACTGAAGTGGCTGAAAAACACATGAGGCACAAAGCATCATAGAACTGATTAAGTCTATATCACATGGGATCAGCCATTACCAACAGTTCAAAAGATAGATGCCAGAAAACCGGATATAGTGGTCCATGAAAAGAAGACAAAAATAACATTGATCACTGACATCGCCATACCCAGTGACTACAGTGTGTTGCATACAGAGAGACACATAGTCATAAAATATCATGATTTGCAGGGAGAAACAGGAGCAATGTGGAAGAAAGATACCCAGACAGTTCCAATAGTAGTAGGAGTAATGGGTCTTATAAAAAACAATCTACAATTGCATTTAGACATGTTACCAATACATGTAACCCCATATGAATTGCTGAAGGAGTTATTACTGGGCATATTCCAGATGCTGCAAAGACCACATTTGGCTGACATCAAAGATTGAAACAATACTAATTTAATGAACTTTAATCGTACTTTGACTTAGGAACAGGGTCCATTCCTGTCATGGTATTAGAAACCCAAAGGACTTGGAGAAATTAAAAAAGGGAGTTAGCTTGTGCCCTACCTCTGTCCCTTTCACAAGCCTCTCTATACACACAATGACTGCAACTAAGAGCAACTTCTTTCTTTGGACCATAACTCCCCTTAAGGAGCATATCACTGAGCATCCTCCTTCCGAAGATAGGCAAGCCCATCCCTTCCCTTTCACTCCGTCAGTTGCCTGAGCTGCTAATCAAACCCAGGTTGGCTGGGATGTAGTTAGGGCTTTATCCTTTATCCTTCTACACCAATATGAGAATACCTTCATAAAAGTATCTATAGACAAATAGATAGATAGATAGATAGATAGATAGATAGATAGATAGATAGATAGATAGACAGATATATAAACAGATAGATTAATAGATATATATCTATATATATATATATATATATATATATAAATATATATATATATATATATATATATATATATATATATATATATAGATATGGGTACACTTCACATAATCGAATTACTGAAATCTCGAATTTCGTATGGTCGAGACCATATGATTGAGATTTCAGTAAATCAAATATGTGTAGTGTTTAAAAATAAAAGTTTACTTACCTGAATATTGCATTACACAGAGGATTCTTGCACGCTCTGTGTACGTAATGTTTTATTTTTTTTTTGTGGTGTTGACAGGAGAAGAGAAATCTCCTGTTTTGCGCTTCCGCATACAGCACAAGATGGTAGATTTCCCATTTCCCCACTGTAACGCGATCTCGGAGTTGGCATATATAAGTAGGGGGGGTGGGGGCACAGGGGGGTGAAGCCCCCCTGCAAAAGCGAAGTTTGTCTTTTTTTTTTTTTTTTGGTTTCATTTCAGAAGTTCGAGTTTACAAACTCGATGTTTTGGTTTCGGTTATTTGCAGTTCGAGATTTTGTAAATTCGAGCTTCTGAAGTGAATCCATATATATATATATAAATACATAGACAGACAGATAGATAGATAGATAGATAGATAGATAGATAGATAGATAGATAGATAGATAGATAGACAGACAGATATATAAATAGATAGATAGACAGATACATAGATAGATAGATAGATAGATAGATAGATAGATAGATAGATAGATAGATAGACAGACATATATAAATAGATAGATTTATATATATATATATATATATATATATATATATATATAAATATAGATAGATAGATTGATAGATATTGCTAGTATTCCAGCAATATGATAATGTTTTCAAGTTCATGTCATTGCTGCCATAATTTTAAACTGGACGTCTGAGCACAAAAGAGCCAGTGGAATTTTTGTTTATTTAATTTTGTACTGTGACACAAAATTATTTTGCATTAATGTCTTGCCCTCATTATCATCTCAACTACAACTATCTTGCATTTTGAACTTTACTAAAACAATTGCTGTTTCAGTTTATGTGAAAAATGTTACTTCCTATCCTTGGTTTTCTATATATAAAACAAGGTAGAACTAAGTAAATGAAATAAAAATGTACCGGTGAGGCCTCAAGGAATTCAAACTGTAAGTAAAGGTCTGTCACCTCACCATGACTCATAAAACAAACCAGAAAAAGACATCCTCTCACGACTGAAACAGGAAGCGCACTGTAAGCTTGTGACATACTTAAGAAAAAAAATGCTACTTTGTATACCACATAAATTACAAAAACCCAACAAACTGGACCATTGTTCACATCAACAGCAACAACAACAACAAATCTTTAGACACAGTCCAGCATTACAGATACCTAGGCATCTGGTTACACCTTTCGCTCAACTTTGACTACAATGTCTAAGTTACCAAAGCCAGAGTCATGAAGGTCTTGTTCTGGCTAAATATTCTCACCCTTGTCTGAAGAGGAGCCTTGAGAAAATGAGTCCTTCTTCTGCCGCTGCTGTATCAAAAATAATCTGACATCACTACTTAGATATTAAGTAATATTAAGTCTGGCAGTTAGCCAAGAATTAAATCTCTGAGATATTAACAAGTTACTTCCTATAGTACAGGATATGATTCCCTCAGCCTTCATCTGCCTGCTGCATAACCTTGGATAAGTTATTTAACCAGACAGTGCTTCGAGGAAATTGGGAATTTGGGGTCTGTCCCTCAATGGTTTCCAGAAATTCATGCCTGGTAACTAGCTAACTCTGCGTTCATTAGCCTGTCACAAAAAAGCAACGCTGCTTCATACTTGCAAAAACAGTGTACATACTGCACATAAAACAACTCAGTTTCTAGCATCCCTGATATTTAAATATATTTGATCCAGACTTCATTCAGTATTTTGTTTGCAAACTACCTGAGAAATATATACCTTACAACTTGAGATATCTTTCACAGTCAACTCCAAATGAATAAACAGCTCTGTCTAAACTTACATGCACTCAACACTCATTGTTAATTCTAATTTTTTTTTTTTGGTCCTCTCAGACCTCATCTTTTCTGGCCTGGTCCTTGGTGCCCCAGTTCTGCACTGAATATAACAATCATCCTCCCATCCCCTGGACTTACTTCATTGTTATTGGGGCTGGTCCTGAAGCCTAAGAATGTCCTGGGAGCTCATCTGTGCTTCCATCTTGGGGAAATTGAAATTGATTACATGTATAGATCTGCAGTCATGGGATTCCATGCATATTCATTGACCTCACAAGACCCAAATGTAGTGAAAGTTTTGAAACATTAAGAAAATAAATCTAAGATGACTTCCCTGCTTAATCTAGCAGAAGCAAATCAGCATCAAGCAAGAATGGAAATCAAACCAGAAGTGGATAAAAATCAGGCAGCAACTAAATGTGCCAAAAAACAAAAGAAAGCATATAAGGTGAAGGACTAGAGGAGAAGACAAGAAATGTGGAAAATGCATTAATATAGTTGCAAGTATAGAAAACTTTTGGAAGAACCTCATGTTGATCAGGAATGAATGCAGGAATGGTTAAGGAGAGGCGAATTCAAACCAAGAGATGAAAGGTTAATATTGGTGGCCCAAGACAGTAGGCTACGGACACGTTGGTTTACAAAGTTCATTGAATTTGTGGGAGGAACAGACAAATGTGGGTTTTGTAAAACTGAATTGGAAACAGTTGTACACCTTGTTGTTGGTTGCGACATACTAATGGCAGAAGGACCATATACTGAAAGACATAATAACGTGGCAAGACTGCTGCAATGGGGATTGTGCAAACATTATGGTATTGAAGTGGCTGAAAAACACTAGAAACATGAGGCACAAAGCATCATAGAACTGATTAAGTCTATATCACATGGGATCAGCCATTACCAACAGTTCAAAAGATAGATGCCAGAAAACCGGATATAGTGGTCCATGAAAAGAAGACAAAAGTAACATTGATCACTGACATCGCCATACCCAGTGACTACAGTGTGTTGCATACAGAGAGACACATAGTCATAAAATATCATGATTTGCAGGAAGAAACAAGAGCAATGTGGAAGAAAGATACCCAGACAGTTCCAATAGTAGTAGGAGTAACGGGTCTTATAAAAAACAATCTACAATTGCATTTAGACATGTTACCAATACATGTAACCCCATATGAATTGCCGAATGAGTTATTACTGGGCATATTCCAGATGCTGCAAAGACCACATCTGGCTGACATCAAAGATTGAAACAATACTAATTTAATGAACTTTAATCATTGTACTTTGACTTAGGAACAGGGTCCATTCCTGTCATGGTATTAGAAACCCAAAGGACTTGGAGAAATTAAAAAAGGGAGTTAGCTTGTGCCCTACCTCTGTCCCTTTCACAAGCCTCTCTATACACACAATGACTGCAACTAAGAGCAACTTCTTTCTTTGGACCATAACTCCCCTTAAGGAGCATATCACTGAGCATCCTCCTACCGAAGATAGGCAAGCCCATCCCTTCCCTTCCACTCCGTCAGTTGCCTGAGCTGCTAATCAAACCCAGGTTGGCTGGGATGTAGTTAGGGCTTTATCCTTTATCCTTCTACACCAATATGAGAATACCTTCATAAAAGTATCTATAGACAAATAGATAGATAGATAGACAGATAGACAGATAGATAGATAGATAGATAGATAGATAGATAGATAGATAGATAGACAGACAGATAGATAGATAGATAGATAGATAGATAGATAGATAGATAGATAGATAGACAGAAACATAGATACAGATACATATAGATATAGATATAGATTATAGATATAGATAAAAAATCCATACATTCTTACCTAAAATTATGTTATGAACTAAAGAAACACCTTTTTAGGCAAGCAAAATGCAAACGTAACCTAATTGCAAACCTCACTAACTATTCACAACAATCCATTATTATTATTATTACACAATGCAATTATGTAATACAGTTGAATTGAAATTACTCTATATAAGAACTGTTCCTATTCTTAGTTTGCAAATTCAATTTCCCATTCAATCTTGCCTCATTATGTTGTGCTTCCCACTTCTCTTCTTCTAAATATTCTCTCTCTGTCTCTAATTAATTCACATTTGCTACTGACTCTTTGACTGCACATCACTAATTTCCAAACTTGTTTAAATGTAATCTTTCCCACACTTCTCTTTTTAGTCACAACATTTTGTAAATACTATATATAGAACAAGGCGTACATATCATAATAAGTACTATAAACTCTGACAAAGCAGTTTCATAAAGCATATCTAGTTCTCTGAATGTATTCACATAACTGCAGTGCTTGACTTAGTTATTGTGTTATTCTTTCTTATATCTATGGAAAGGATTTTCATCTTTCCTTTGTTATTGTTTATATCTCCAAGCTGAACCTGGAAATGGTTTTGTTCTACCCCCCCTTAATAAATTTATAGATAAACAAATAAATAAAAAGGCTGTCACCTTATTATGAAAACTTACAAAAACACTGTCAGTGTTGCAGTCTAAATGTTATCAAACTAGCTGGAGCCGTTGCAGTACTGCTATTTGTTTGATTAATATATTCATTGCGTGCACTTTCTCAAAATCTGACTGGGTGATTTGCCTTTTTATTTTCCTCTAAAGCCAAATCAAATTGGCATCCTGAGTTTAAAGGGGCTTACTCACTCTGTTGAAGCATAACTGCAACTTACAATATGATTTTATGATTACCGATAAAGTACCACAGACTGTATTTATAATTGTAGTGAACAAAATATGTTTTTGATGCCTGTCGTGCTTACAGTTCCATTCAACATGGAAGGGAATCTGAATCATTTCCAGGTTAAATGTCGTAGTAAACTATCATGAAAATATAGCTCACATTTCACATATCTTTCATCAGAACTGTGGTGAAAGGTCATGCAATGGAATGCGACAAGTTATAGCCAACAAAATGAATACAATTACAGTGACAGCAATTACAAATCATGTGGTCAAAGCACATAACACTTGACTAACAGCATGTTTAATTTACTCTAGGTGAAGACACACAACTGTAAGCTTTGTTTATACATGTATGTGATGAAATACAAGAGAGATGCTTTTATCTAATTAGGTGATGAAATGACACTTTTTCATAGTTGTAGGTTCCCAAGAACTCTGGCCAGTATAGCTACTAAAATTTATGCTAATCCAAGAATTGTGTTCAGGATAATACTTAACTTCTGAAATACCATTATAAACTAAAGGTATTTGATATATATCATAATCCAGTCTATATTCTGCAATATTTTCTATAACTCCATCCCTGTTATACTTTTATATCTGTCTTGGATTTTTGAATATTACCCTTGTTTCCAGCAAAGTGACTTCATTTTGCTAGGTGTTTCACTTCTATAATTTGCAGTGAATAGTGTTCTTTTCTTATCCAAATATGTATTACCTAGCCTAGTCTAGGAAAGTGCTTTTTTTCCTCCATACATAATAGCATGTTATACAACGCCCTTATGTGTTTGCAACATTATGCTTCAGTCAGAACTTTTACATCAATCTTGTCTTCCTGAAAATATAAGTTTTTTTTTCTGTGACCTTATTGGACTTACTGAAATGACTTTTTACTATGGGACAGTGACCACTTAATGTTTCTAAGTAAGCAAAGTTTGAGAAGTAATTATAAAAAAATGCCAGCAATGAATAGGAAGTAGCTTAGCAACAAGGAAGATATTTGCTTAAACTGAGTTTTTCTGATGCCCTGTGTGGAAAAAAACAGAAGTGAAGAGGAAAGAATGTCTGCTAGTCAAAATGATGATGAGGCCTACAGGGTCTCTTGAGAATACCTCAAGTATAAAGTATGGAAAGTGGTGGATTTAATTATCCATATGCCAATTAAAATGTTACATCTTTTTGTGAACACAACAATAAAAACTGAGTAAAGGGGTCACAACTTCAAAAATATAAAGATAAGTGAAAATATAGTAAGACAAGTTAGAGACACCAAAGCTTTTTTTAGTTAAGTGCATGTACTGAATATATATATATATATATATATATATATATATATATATATATATATATATATATATATAGTGTGTGTGTGGAAGAAGAAATACTTTATTTTATTTATCCTTTGTTGACCAGATTAATCCCACTAGGCTAGTTACCTCTTTTCAGTGAATAATCAACAAATAGTGGGCTGATGCAAGAAGTTTGCCTCCATGTTTCTTAAATATTTACATTTCTCCTAAATTGTCCTATCAATCTGTAGATGCAGTCAACAGATGACATACATAAAGCAGTTGCCAATACTGTGAAAAAAAATCCATTTGATGGAGAAAAGGTGAAACTTTGTAGCTAAGTGGTAAGTTGGTTACATATGATTTTTTCATGAATTTTACCAAGGGTGGATAGGAAGGAGATAGAGCAGAAGTAACTGCAAGAAGAGGTCTTATTTATTTTGGTATTGGTCTGACAAAAGACAATTTTCAAATATTAGGCACAGTATTAATTGTGAGGCAAAGGCTCCAAACATGCTTAAGAGATGAAGTGGTGAAATCTCTACAAGAAACAAGGGTAGATATTACCTGGTCAAGATAGTGAATCCATACAAATCAGTTCAAGTAGAGTTAATCTTTGCCTTGGGGTACTTTTCAAGAAGTAAAATGGTGGAATGAAATTGGGATAGGGGAATGGCTGCATTGTCGGTAAGTGAGGGTGTTGGAAGGATTGAAAATTCTCTGAGGAATTCCTAAGGTGTAAGATTATGAGATGGGCAGTTTATGTACCCAAGACTGGATAAATTATTTGGGGAGGATCTTCTTGTTAGTTTGTTGACTTCCTAACAAAAATGTATAGGAGAGTGAAAAAGGGAGGTTTGTTTAGATTATAGTTATTTGGTTTTGAGTCTATGAGTAGCCTGTTTGGTCATGTTCCTTAGAGTTTTGTAATGGGCAGGGATGTTGTGAGCGAGGTATATTCCACTTAACTTTTTCCACCCAGTTGAGTTGGGTAGGAGCACTCACTCTTCTCCCAGCTAGCTGGCCCCTTCAATGTGTGGACTGCTAGTCAGACTATGCACATATGGAAAGGAGTCAGGACTCTATTTATTTGTGTCACAAACTGGCATTTAGTAGAAAAGTAACTCTACAGAAGAATAAAGCAACAGTTATGCACTTTTTTCAAATCTAGTCCTCCAATGGTTTTCTAATATTCGTATTTCTACATAGCATTTTTATAATTGTAGACGTCACTAGTGTGCACTGACTGAAAGGTGAGAACGTGTGCTATTTTTCAGGTAGTGGGTTGCGAACTGCTCCAACAGGAATGAGAGCTGTTTGAAAACATAACACAGAACTTGCTCCAGAGGGACAACAGGAGAGGTGCTGCACTGTAGCCATTACACCTTGCTTCTCTAAAAAATTGTAATTCTCATTTAAGGCTCTACAGATTGTTCCTATAAAATACAAAATATGATGGGAAATGTGCCTCCATATTATAACGATACTTACATACTAATGGTTGCTAATGGTTGCTAAACTCTGTGACGGCATTAAAACAAATTACAAGAATACAGTTACAGGAAATATTTTATGTTTCAGTTAAAGATTTCTTTTGCATGGTGCAAGTGTAGAAAATGATGACCCTCCCTCCCCAACAACTTTAATTTTTCTCAGCTGAAAATGTTCACATAAAACAAACAGGCAGTTGCTCACATGTTGATTTAATAAATTTTACGCAAAGTTTCTTACTGCAACTCTTTTGTGTTTATTAGCTTGTTTTGAATATTTATCTGTCTGTTTATCTATCATATGAACTATTCCCATTAGGCTTGGGCTAAATTCAGAGGAGATTTGAGATGACAAATTTACTTATTATAGGTGAGCTGGCCATTGTGTTGGTTAATTACGCTGACTTTTTTCAAGGGAATAATGTTGATGTGCTTTCTTGTGAGTCATGGGTAAACTTCATTCTTAGACAACACAACAGCAAATTGCTTGGCAGAGAAAGTGAACTTAAAAACACAGCCACAATTACTGCATGAGATTTATGTCTTCAAAGGTAGATACCAAGCAATCATTCTGCAGACCATTACAAGACCTGCAAAAAAAAAAAAAAAAACAACTCAAAAGCTCCTTACAACATTAAAGAAGGCAAGACAAATTGACCAGAGGAGAACATAACGCAGTCCATTCAATTATCTAGGTTTTCTTTGAAGACTGTGAGGATGATACTCTGTTTGCCATGTAGTAGAAGTCTGTTCTATAGGTTTGGCAAGGTTTGTGTGTCAGGCACAATGTACTAATCAAACTGTTAGAAGAGTGAGCCATTGCTGTGCCCTGATGGTGTGCAGTATAGTGAAACATTACCATAGTCATGGCAGACTAATTTAAGGAGGTTATTAGTCTGGGAAGTATAGCAAACCTGATGATATTGCAGAAGATTTCATGTGAACAGAGTAAAATTAGGAATTGTCTTGGAATACAAAATCCAAGAGACAAAGCATGTAAGACTTTACAGGTGGGGCAGTGCTAGAAATGACTCAAGACCCTTCATGGTAGATATTTGCACTTTCATACAGAATGGATTAAAGTTGCTCTTTGCTGAAACCGTTTAATGTTCCAGTAGAGAAAAAGAGCAACCTAATCGAACAGCCTTTGTTAACGAAATGCTGAACTCCACTGAGTGCAGGTATATAACTAGCAAGTTAACATTTCATGGGGCAAGGGTGTCTTCTTATTTTTAAGCTTTGAAATGAAAGTGTAAGTTGAAAATCGTGCTAAATGTTTGATACAAATATGTTGCTATCAGACAACATTTTTAAAACTTTTTAAACCATGGAGATTTTTTTAAATTAATGTGATATATTGATTGTGGTTGAAGTCATATTTGAGATAAAGAAGTATACCGACATGCAAGAAGTGAACAAAAAAATAGTTTTCAGGTCCTTTGTGGCACTGACTAGAGAGCAGATATGCTGAACATTTATCTCGTGTATTAGCTGTAAAAATATAACTACTTATTACATTTTTCAAAGCAGCTATTACTGCAGAAAAACACAATAATTCATAATGGACTGACTAAATGCAGACTAAAATTAAATAAAGTGAATAGAAATGTAATGTAAGCAAGGGTGAACGCTCTGGTTTATTTTGATAAAGAAAAAAAAAACTGAAAGCAAGATAAACTACCCTGGCAGAATTGTGATTTTTGCCACTATTTCTACATTGGAAAATCGCAGTGGCTGCTGGTGACTTCAAATTAAAGGAGGGCTGCAGGAGACAGCTGAATGGGTGGGACCAATGGGAAGGGGTGTGGCCAACTAGAAAGGGGTGGAACTATGCTCAAAACCACAACAACTGGAACTTTAATTAAATATGCTGACCTGGGTGCCAAACAGTCATTACGAGAGTCCAATCTAGACAAAATAAAGTGTAGAAGAAAAAAATATTTCAATGCATTGGCTACATGACAACTTACTTAATATCCAGATGGAAACAGGTTGTGAGGCATGAAACAATAAATTACTTTTTAAATACATTACTGGAATGCCACTCAAAAATCAAGTATAAAAAAACAAGCAGCACTCAACTCAAACCACTACTCCTTGCACTGCAATTCTAATTATAATTTATATTCAGCTTTATAAAATTACCAAGTAACATGCTGAAAGTAGCAATCTCTGTGATACCCCCACTTGTAAAAATGTTTCTTATTCAAAAAAGACCTGCTGCCTGACACAACTATCTACTTGTTTCATGGGGAAGACATGGTCAAAGTAAAAAATGAACAGCAAACAAGAAACAAGCTCAAGATAAATTGCTTAAAGGATTCCTGCACAGGTTATGGACCACACATGATAGATTGGCATTCTGTTTAGTTTATGGGTAAGCCTGCAAAGATGACTGCAAGTCTCCAACAAAAGATGACTGCAAGTCTCCAATAAATGTAATGAGCTTCTGAAAATACTGTAATCCTGTCCTTTTATTACAAATACTGTCATATGCATTTCAATACCCAAGGCTTATACATTATTGAGTTATGTAAATATTCTCTGCATGGCAACAACGAAAAGGCTTTCAATGCTGGTAATTCTTTAACAGTATGCTTATTAAAGCTTACTTGCATCTTACAATCTCTGACAAGCTTACCTGATGCTCATTAAATCATTGCTACTTAAACAGAGCAACAGGGCACTGTGACAGCATGCATTTCCTGAATAATAAGAAGCATAAATCAACAGTATAAAAATCTGACAGAAAACCAGAACATTCTGCAAAATCAAGGCCAGATGAAAAGCAACAGCCGTACTTGTGGTCTACCTTGGATGGGGGGAATACTCTGCACACTTACACTGCATAACTGCTCCTTGCCTTCCTTGGACACATCCAGAGCCACTACAATGGGGAGTGGGGTGCAACAAGTATGTCATAATTTGTAATGTCTCTGGCTGACAGTGATGGCTCTGACACTCATACCTCTCAACTTCAGAGCAAGAAATCTGGACAAAGCCATACATAGAACTAGAAGTGGGACACAGGCCCAAAAATAAGGACAATTTTTGAATATTGCTCTTATTAATTTAGATAATAGAACAGTAGTAGATCTTGGATTAGTATGAATTTTCTGAATGGTATGAAATCTGAAACTCAAATGGCTGCCATTATTTTCTAACTTCAATCTTTAATGACTTGCCACTAATTTGCCAGAAAACCACAATTTTTTGAAAAACAGTCCAAAAATGTGATGCAAAAATATAAAGTTGCCACACAATACAGCTGGGAACCTGTCAAAAAAGGGACACATTGTTAATATTAACACTGTTAAATTGAGCAGCTAACAAATTAAGAGCATCCACATGCATTTCTGAAATAAAAGTAATCTATAACTCTGATCATTACAATTATATATATATAGTTGTAAACCCTCCACATTTTCTTCCAAAATTGCCATTTTGAGGAGGGATTATTAGGGGAGAGCAACATTTTGAGCCAAAATTGGGGACAATTGAGAGGTTTGGATATTCCTAATTCTACAAAGCGATTTGCATGTACCTCTCAACCTCTTAATGCAGGAAATCTGGACAAGGCCAAATATATTGGGGGAACATACAAACGCTACTAAAAATTGCTCTTGTATAAACTTAAGACAGTTGATAGAATAACAGGTCTTGCATTAGCATGCATTTTTCTGAAGGTTATGACATCTGAAACTCAATGTCTGTCATTTAGTGACTTCATTCCTAAATGATTTGCTAGAAAACCACAAATTTTATGAGGAACAAACCAAAAATAAGAAGCAAATATCTGTTCATTCTGCAAAAATATAGACAACTGAGAGGTATAGTTCAAATGGGGCTCTCTGAACTTGCTACACTTCCACCCCCTCACAAAATCATGGTGAAATGGAGCCTCCCCCCTGCAGCCATTCCAACATCCCATTCCTTGGTTATTTTGCCCCATTTACCATAAACACTGTAATGTGCATACTGCTTTACTTCTGCGATGATTTAGATTTCATTTGAAAGTTTTATTTTGCATTTTACAGCACAAACCCTAATAGATATCTGTTAAGCAAAGCAATGCAGTCTCACAATGAAAATAGACTTAGCATTAAAACTTCTCTGCCCTTGAAACTCACATGCATTGAAACAGCATTGAAACCCACATTCAAAGAAAATACATTTTGCCAGTGGCAGATAAAGATTAACTCTGGGCTGTTTTCAAAATCATAGGTCCCTTGAACATGAAACATACACATGCTCTTTGATACACCTTCCTGACTGTATTACATTATATTCCTTGTACAATACAGTACAGTTGTTAGAGGGCATTTTAAATTCATTGTTTTGAACATTTTCCAGTAAACAATGAAACAAAATGCATGCACCAGTGACAAAGCTGCCCAATTCAGAACATTTCCATCATAAAACGTCTACTCAACCTTCTATAGTCCACCAATATCAGTAAATATGCACAATCTCTGAAGTAGTAAAATCCACATTAAAGAAATCTGTAACTAATAAAGAGGTTGCTGCTAGCAAACAACTTTATATGTCATTGTTTCATCTACAAATAAAGTGCCTGTTGCCCTTGAAGAATAAATTGCCTATGTTGCATGCATTAAAAAAATGATAAGCTAGTAATACTGCAATAGGGAATGGATAGCAAACTGATAACAGGTTCATAGTTACTAGGTATCTTTGCCAAAAAGGACTGCAGCATCCACCCCCTTTACAACACAGTACAGTATCAGCAACACATCTACTTACTGTGGGAGTAGAATCCACAGCCTTTTGCATCAAAAGCAAGTACACTACCTGTTGTGCTATTAGCAATGCAAGTAGATTTAGCATAAGCAGCACTAAACTTTTGTTCCCCTGCAGCTCTCAGCTCCTTGTAAAATCTACTTGACACTCAGCTGTATCTCTGAACTTTGCAGCGCAAGATATCTGGAAAAAGCCAAAATTTATTGGGGGGGACAAAAGGCCAAAAATCAGGGACACATTTTAAACATTGCTTGTATAATGTTGGAAAGTTGCTAGAATAAAATGCTGTGTTACCACCATACATTTCACTGCCACGTCTTGAACCCATGGGACCCTGTGCAAAACAGTCAGAGAAACATACCATTATGCCAAATCAGCTGAAACAGAGGAAGACAAACATAAATGGCTACTATTTAGTGAATTCAGTTCTCACCATAGCTGTCCACCTCTTAGCAAAAAACACCTGAAAACAGCCAATAATGTGGGAATACAGCTGCCAAACATATTCAGTGAATTCAGTTCTCAGCATAGCTTTTAATCTTAGCACAAAATACCTGGATAAGGCCAATAATGGGGGAATACAGTCCCAAAAATATGGGCAAATTTCAAATATCCATGTTTTAAACTTAGACAATTGCTAGAATAAAAGGTTTTGTTTTACCATGTACTTTCTAAAGAATATGAAGTCTGAAATTCAAATGCCTGTTATTTTTAAACATTTGTTAACCAGGAAACTAGTCTGACTTGGAACAAAACAAAGCCAAATTTCAGCAGAGCAAGGAGAAACACATCTTTGTAAGGGATGGATGGGAAGACATGCAGACTCCACACAGAAGGCACCCCAGCCAAGAATCAAACCAGAGAACCTGCAGCTGTCAGGCAACAATGCTACCAGTGCACAACTGCACTACAAACCTTTGCAAGGAAATATGAAGATACAGAAACCACAGATTTTATGAGGAACAGAACAAATATGAGGCAAAAATCTGCATTTTTTTTTTTTTTACAAATAGTGGTGGGTAGGGAATTCAGGTCGTTGCCACCTCCATCCAAGGTACAGGGTTCAAGCCTTAGTATTTCTACCCACCACTATGTGTTAACAAGGGCATTACACATGCACACACACTCCATTACCTGTGTCTGGAAGCAGTAAACCAGGTCCAACTCCATTGTCTCGAAACAGCAAACCCACGCTCGACTTAACACTTCCCTGCAAGAGCTTTGCACTCAACTTTCCTGTCTGCAGCTCAAGCAGTCCAGAGCTCCTCTCTTCTGTGTGGTCATCTACCACATTGCATCTTGGGCATCTGCGGGGCAGTCTGAGTGTGTATGTGCGTGCGCAGTAGTTCCGGTATACATTAAAAAAGAACATTTTTTTTAAAAAGTTTATGTTTCACGGTATGTATTTCATTTATTTCTAGGTGGGAGGGCTGCAGTCCTGCAGACCGATAGCACGAGCCACCCCTGGAAAATCGGAACAAACATTTAGAAAGCATATATGAGAATTATTATGATTTAAAAACATGTACCCCCAGATTTACGAAGCCCTTTATATTGTGTAGGATTAGTTTAAGAGCTATTTTCTGCAATATTGCCGACGTGCGATCTAGGAACGAGCTCCCGGGAAGTGCACATGAGCTCTTAGGCTAATCCTGCATGGACCGAGCTCCTGTATGCAAATTACCCTCATTTGCAGTTGAAAACCATGCAAATGAGGGTAATATGCAATCCAGGAAGCTGGCAGCCGTCCGTGCAGGACGAGTGCAGTGTGCAGAAATGTACTCCATTAGTAACCGAGTACAGTTCAGCAATCTACAAAACGGAGCCATGACAGCTCCAAATAAAGGCTGCATATCATTGAGGAAGCATGCCAATGCCCAAGTAGAAGGCCATTGGCATTACAAAATATCAGAAAAAAAATAAACAACATTAAAGTTTATCTTCGTCAGTCTTGACTGGTTAAGCATAGCGCAGTGAAAGGCAAATGGGATCGGGGAAAAATAAATAAAACAAACCTAAAATAAGCCTTCTAACTAAAATCAGTATTCTGCCATGCAAGTCAATGGCAGTCAGAAGACAACCTGGCCAGTGTGTAATGGTTGCTAAGGAGGGATGCTCAGTGTGAGACATGTAACTATGCATTAGCAGGCAATCCTATGCAAATGAGGGAAGGGTTAGTGAATCCCAGAGTTTCTCAGGGTGTGAGGCAGGTCCCAAGAGTGTAAGAGTATAAATAGCTGGATGCAAGACTAGGATATAGGTGACATCATGGGGGGAGTGTCAGGCATACTGTAAGTGGATTGGAGATCTGTGGCTCGGGATTGCTCCTACCGTAGCACAGCTAAGCTAGGGGTGTGTCTAAACCTGCCTAGCACTCTTTACAAAGTGTAAGCATGTGTGCACACCGTGCACCGGGTTGTACAGGAAGAAAAAGGAAGTTAAACCAGGAAAAAACAGCTCCATGCACATTTGAGCACTCCGTTTGCACAGCGCACACACGGGTCTAAACAGGGAGGCAATGGGAAGGGAAAACAGCAGTAGGAAGGTAATCAAGGAGACCTAGCTGAGCTGCCCGGTGAAATGTATCAGAATCAGCTAATCACACAGGAAGCTGACCAGCTCAGCCCAGAACATCACTATAAATCAAGCAAACACCTACCCCCTGGTTTTTCCACACTCTACACCACTGGTGTATACAAGTAGGGAAATTTTAAAACCAAACCTACAAAATGAGAACGGCTGCAGCAGGCAGCATAGAACAAAATTTGCAAGAGGCTGAGGGTGGTGAGGATGTCAATGCTGCCAAACAACCCACAGTGAGGAGACAGAGAAGAGTGCACAGACCCAGGGTAACCTACCAGGGGCTACATGAGCTGGAGATAGTGGAGTGCTATAGGGTGGACAGAGACCTCCTACAGCAAATCGTTGAGCTGTGCAGGCCATACCTGACACACCACACTGGCCAAGGGGAATCCATCCCAGTGGATACCAAGGTATGTGTAGGCCTAGGTATACTAGCCACAGGTACCTCCCAAATTACAACTGGGGATAACATGGGCATCTCACAGGCATCAGCATCCAGAGTATTCCACCAATTCCTGGATGCCATGTCAGCACATGCCAGTGAGCACGTATATTTCCTCAACACACGTGAGGTGTTGACCCAAAATATGCGTCTCTTCCACCAAATAGCTGACTATCCTGGGGTAGTGGGTGCTATAGACTGCATGCACATATGAATCAAAGCACCACTCGGTGAGTAGGGTAGGGCCTACATCAACTGCAGGGGCATCCCCTCCATCAACTACCAGGTCGTATGTGATGCCCAGGGCATTATACTGAATGTGTGCAGGCTGCCCTGGAAGCTAAGACGATTCACACATATGGCAACTGACGCAGCTGTACCACAGATTTGCCGATATGGACATCCCCTTCGGTCACCTAGTGGAGGATGCTGGGTACCCACTGGAGCTGTAGCTGATGACACCCATCAGAAATGCACACACACCTGAACAACAACACCATAATGATGCACACCCACAGGCCAGACATATAATAGAGTGTGTGTTTGGGATGCTCAGGTCACGGTTCCGGTGTCTGGACACATCCAGTGGAGCCCTGCAGTATTCACCTGCTACATGTACCCAGATAGTAATGGTATGTGCTATGCTAAACAATATGATCCTGCAGAAACAGCTGCAGCAGGAACAGCATGGGGCAGGGCCACACAGCCCCCCCACCAATGCCAAGGCCTGTACAGGTACAGAGTGACTTGGAGCAGGAACAACCTGAGCCTGGTCCAGTAGGCAGAAGGGGGCATGCCCAGTATGCCCTGGCCTTGGCAAAGAGATAACACATAGCATATGCAGTGACACAGTAGGGCCCCAAGGAATGATACCTCTCTGCAACTCACACAGACAGTAAAAGGGATGCCAGACATGACACTATGTATAGGGAGTGTACTATGTGCATCTGACATAGGCAGCCCTCCAGCACCATCCTCAAGTCCGGCACACCCTCAAGGTAAATCAATCATCCTACCAATTGTCAAATGGAGTAGAATGTGTTTTTATCTGTAGTTATGGTGTGGATGTGAACCTGCAAGGGAATTGGGTGGCTGGATGTCAAGGCAGCAGCGAGTAGACACCCATAGTGGCAGCATGAGATCTGTAACACATACTGGAGTCACCATAGTAGCCAGTATTACACAGGGTGACAAAACCCACTGCAGGAACTGGCCTGAGCAACAGGGGTGTCCATAAGAGCCACACATACCAGTCAGGAAGGATCACATATCCAGCAACAGTCTCAGCCAGCAGGACAGGTGAAGACAAACACAAACAAATGCTGTACTATGGCCTCCGAATGTGCCCTATGGTTAACCCCTCCCCCAGGCCTACACAGACAGACCGCAGCAGGCCAGGCAGTCAGATGTAAGTTGTGAAGGCTGGGAAGTCAGACACTAATATGTAGGTGAACAAAGCTAGGATCTGTACTACACTGGTAAGCCCTAGCCAGCAGGATAGGTAAGACTACAGACGGAAATGGAGTACCTGACTTACCAGTACAGTCCTAGCAAATGTGTACAAGTGTCAGGTGTGACCCCCCACATCCAACGTACACATAGAGTAAGAGTCAGGTGTGCCCCCCACTCCTGAGTAGAACAGTAGAAACAGTCAGGTATCCCCCCCACCACTATGCAGAAATGTAGCAACAGCCAATGGAAAATGACTGATGGATACCCTACAGATACAGCATGCTACCCATTGGTGTACAACAAAAGATCAGCACTGCAGTACAAACAACCTGGATGTGGTCCACACATGCAACACAGATGGCCATACTGGGCATGCTCACACATTTAGAGGAATAAAGGCAATGTCAGTCAACAACATACTGAGAGGTCATACTGAGCGTGCTCACACACTTAAACACATGAAGGCTATGTCGGCATACACCAGTGGACCAGACATATCTGGAAGTTGCAGTTCTCAGTGTAAACACATCAGTATGCATCACTCCTGCCTTGCACACACAGTGGATAGGAATGCAGACAAATATGTAAGGACAACACATTATAATAAGCCACAGACACACAGGCATAGATGTGTGGAAGAGGGTGACTGTGACAAAGAGCCATGCAGGCCTGTCCCAACTGGCACACAGCATAAAGGCCCCCAACACAGGAGGTGCGGATGTAACCCACTGCAGATACTAGCCACCAGTACCTGTCAGTATGACAGACTATGTGGTATATGTGCCAGCTGTGCAACAAGACTGTACAAGGAAGCAACCATCTAGTAGCTGTATACATGCACCTGTAACATATGACCCCATGTGTGCCTGCATGTGGTATGTCAACCCCTACATGAATGGGGTATGGCCCATGCACACACTGCCCTCCCCATAGCAGTAGTATGACAAGCCTGCTGAGGTCATCCAATGTGAATTTCACCTTTGGGCAAGCTATAGCTCAGTAAAATGCATGGCTCATCCCATAACTGCATACTGCTGTAGTGACAGAGTAGTTAGGTAGTAGTACTAACCCTAGATCTGTCAATTGATTGAGTGTGTGTTTGTGTGTGTGCCTGTCTGCCTCTGACTGTGTAGAGTGAAATGCTTTTTAGGCTACTCACACTCCATGCAATACATATATTAAACTTTGGCAAGGCTGCTGATGTCACTCACCTAGAAGTACACCTCTGGGAACATGATAGCCCCATAATCGTCGTGGCATGTCCTGTAACTGCATACTGCTGTATTGTAATAAACTAGTTAGGTAGGTGTTCAAACACCAGCCCTGGCAAGTGTGTGTGTGTGTGTGTGTGTGTGTGTGTGTGTGTGTGTGTGTGTGTGTGTGTGTGTGTGTGTGTGTGTGTGTGTGTGTATGCCTGACCAGGTAGAGAGCAATGCATTTTAGGCTACTCACACTCCATACAATACAAATACACTACTTTGCCAAGGCTGCTGATGTCACTCTCCTAGAAGTACACCTCTGGGAAATTTATAGCCCAGTATTCACTGTAGCACATCCTGTAACTGTGTACTGCTGTAGTGTGCTAAACTAGTTAAGTAGGTGTCTGAGCCCCAGCCCTGGCAAGTGTATGTGCCTGACTGGGTAAAGAGTAATGCATTTTAGGCTACTCACACTTCATACAATACAAATACTCTACTTTGGCAAGGCTGCTGATGTCACTCACCTAGAAGTACACCTCTGGGAATTTGATAGCTCAATCATCACCGTAGCACATCCTGTAACTGCTGTAGTATGCAAAACTAGTTAGCTAGGTGTTTGAGCCCCATCGCTGGAAACTGTGTGTGCGTCTGACTGAGTAGAGAGCAATGCATTTTAGGCTACTCACACTCCATACAATACAAATACTCTACTCTGGCAACCTGCTGATGTCACTCACCTAGAAGTACACCTCTGGGAACCAGTGATCACCATAGCACATCCTGTAACTGTGTACTGCTGTAGTGTGGTAAATTAGTTAGGTAGGTGTTCGAGCCCCAGCCCTGGCAACTGTGTGTGTGTGTGTCTGACTGAGTAGAGAACAATGCTTTTTTAGGCTACTCACACTCCATACAATACAAATACTCTACTTTGCCAAGGCTGCTGATGTCACTCACCTAGATGTACACCTCTGGGAATGTGATAGCCCAGTTCTGTAACTGCGTACTGCTGTAGTGTGATTTAGAATGGCGGTAGTGTTCCAGATCTGGAAGTGATGTGTGTGTCACAGTGTCTGTGTATGGAGCAATGCATTATAGGCTACTCACCCACAGTACATTACAAATGCCCTACTTTGGTAGTCCTGCTGGTGTCATTAATTGGAAAATACACCTTTGGGGAAGATGTATTTCAGTAATGTCTGTGGAGCGTGATATAACTGTGCAGTGCTGTTGTGTAGTAAACTAGTTAGGTATGGGTTCTACTCCCAGACATGACAGGTGTGTGTGTGTGTTTGTAACTCGTATCCTGTGTAGAGGTGATTGTGAGTCTGTGGGCAATGTGGAGGGGTTTTGCTAATTTAATTTATGGTGGCCCTACAATATATCACAATGTCAACCATACAGGGATAACAGACGTAAATGGCTGAGAGGCTGGGGTGCAAAGCCACACTCATACATGTGACATCAAGGCCTGCCAATCACAGTTAGCAACCCCACTGTCCCTTCACATGTGACTCACAATGGATATACCATGCCTGACAACATGGCCTGTATGGACAGATGACACTGACATCAGGAAATGCTGTTAACATGCTATCAGTGCAGGTGCAGGGTAAATTTTCTAACCAGTAACACTCCCTGTCACACGTGGGCAAGACTGGCACATCTGATGATAAGCTGTGTTCACATCATGGGCCTGACACCCCAGGTACAGTTCCACATGTCACTGTACATGCATGTGGGAGATGTGCACATTCTAGACACCATCCAAGTCATGGACTAGGGAACACAGACCTGGCAAGTGATGCACAGCACTGGCCACACACAATAATCACCCAGGTGACTGGAAGATGGATGCAATGCCCACCTGTGCAGGCAAATGCAGATGCTACAGGCCTGTGCCACAAAGCAGACCATTGTCACAAGGTATACCCATCACCTACCCTTGTATAGCCTGCTGGCACTGTTGGCCACCACACACCTGTGCAGACATGCACCCATGCATTTCCAAACTGGACACCGTGTGTTCATGTGTGTGTTGTATGGTGCGTATGTCCACATCCACATGCACTACTCCCCCCAGGGCACAGTGAAGCATGTCTGACACCCCATCATACTCACTGCCCATACGACCTCCATATCACCCATGTGGTGCATATGTTCTCTGCACATTGATGTGTTGTGACAATCCCACTAGTGACAGGTTGCACTCTTGGCCCTGTCAAGTGTGTGCATCCCTGTGTGAGTGTGCCTGTGCTGACACTGACACCTGTTCATGCAGACAGGCATGTGTACATCACCTACTGTATATCTACCATATCCCTGTTGCAGATGTCACTCACCATCACATATATGTTCTGAGTGCTCCCCACCAGATAACCCAAGTGGCGCATCCAATAACAGCATTGAACTGTGATAGCACTACATAGCTGTTGGGTGTTTGATACCCTGTGCTGGTAGGTGCGTGACACAAACATGCATAGGTTTTACCCTCCCACCCCTCCCTGACATGTATTCATCTCTGTCTGCCTCCCCCACTCCCTCTCTGGCAGATGTGGAGGGCCACACCTGCATTGCTTAGGCAGCAGCATGTGTATATAATGTGATGCTCATGATCAGCTGATGGCCTCTGCATGAATTGCAGTGCTTCCCTAGCCAATTGCATGTGGAACAGGTGTGGTAACAGTCCCATAGCCAATTGCATGGAAACACACTCCAATACCTGGGAACATCCTGGTGGTGTTGGCCCTTGTTTGTCACTGTGAGCAGGAGCTAGAACTGTCGTTTGGCAAACAGCATTCCAGATGGGTTGGGGATTTACCTCTAACAACATATACTGAGGGAAGATGGCAACAAACATGAGGGGGATGTGCCTGACCTGACTATGAACTGTAAGTGCTATACTGCATATGGAGTAATGTTGGATTAACAGTGTTTGTCTGGATATGCCTGTCATACATGTTGCAATACCTGCCATGTCAGTTCCATGTATATCAGGAATCCCAATCTGCAGGCTCATCTGCAGACTGGGTAGTGTTGTGCCTTTGGTGTCATGTGTTAGCCATGCTGCATCTATCCGTGGAATGCAGAAGGTAGTGTGAGGATTGCAGTCTGTTGATGGTGAAGGCCGTGACAGTTTCTGACTCCCATTGGACATACGTTGCAACATACCCTGTTACAATGGTAGATTAATGAGTGTATCACAGCAACATGTCTATACTGGCCCTGTGTATGTACTGTCAGCCACACTTCTGTCAACCTTTGTATATATGCTGTGCATGAAGTAGTGCATATGTGCTGTACACCGTAAATAGTGTCATCATATCTGATAACACGCCAGTGATATATTAGTGTGCCACACATGTCATTTACAGTAGGGGTTACGCTTAATGCCATACCCTGGAAATCCTCTGGATATTTGTACAGTACTGAGGCCTGTGTAGTGATGGTGAATGTCGGCAGTGTGTGAAATGTTAATATGTACTATGGCCTGTGTACAGACTGTGGTAGATGTCATTGTTCCAGCTCCCCTTCTATCTGTTGTTGCATGCTGCCCCACTGTATGGTACCGTTGGCATTCCTACTATCATCCCATAGCGTGGACACCCACAATATTTGTTGGCCGGGGACCATACATGTTACAGATACATTGACATTACCACAAGTAATGAATGTCCCCTAGGGCTTGACTACAGAGTGTAATTGGAGGCTGCTGACCTACATCTGATATTGTTGACTGTTATGTATAGAAAAATCATTACAGGGACTGACTCCGATGATCATTAATTTTTGGGGTGTCCCACAATGGACATTGATGTCTTTGTTTCAAGAGTAGACTTGGCAGGTCTCTCCCACTGGTAGTATCCTGCCTGTGGTCTGGGAAGCAGTGGTTTGTTTATTGATTGTATCGTGTGTTTTTATGTTTTACCTGTCAAGGTGGTGGGTTGATGCTACATTTTACACGTTTGTTGATTGGACCCCTCACCCCCATTGGCATAGCCTGTAAACATATGTAATCCTTAATTGGTGTATTATATATATATATGTATATATATATATATATATATATATATATATATATATATGTATATATAGATCTAGATATCTAGATATCTGCTGTATACTACTATTTAACTAATTGTTTTCTAGTCCTGAGGAGCATTTCTCCCTGGGTCTCTGCCGTAAATGAGCCAAAAGCTCAGCCAGACTTACCCAGTTAACAGATGTGATTTAAATACATGACTCAATTAATATCCTAGCTATAAATATATATATGTTTGCACACATATATACATATATATTTCTACATATCTACATACATATATATG
>NC_056731.1:239507682-239657682 GCF_019279795.1 Protopterus annectens | reverse complement strand
GCACTTGGGCTTCAGACCAGTTGTTTTACATTATGAAGGTTTGTGGCATGCACTGTGGTGGCAGGACAGGTAGCTTTCATCCTTCTAAGTTGGGAACTGCTGATTGAGAGCCCAGTGTCTGTTATTCTTAAAGTGTATTAGTTCTGGTTTAGGCACTTGGGCTTCAGGCCAGTTATTTTACATTAAGAAGGTTTGTGGTCTGCACTCTTGTGGGAGAAGAGGCTGGACTCTGCTCTTCTGAGCTGGGAATTTCTGGTTAAAGGTTTATAGTGCCTGAATATTTGAACTGTATCTTACGGAAATTGGTACACCTTGTTTGCTGTAGCATAGACTAGATCCAGGCCTGCTGAATATAGCTTTGTTTATATGCTTGTTGTTTGTTTGCTTGTTATTTCCCTGGAACGCTAATTCCACCTGTCGGCTTCTCAGCTTCTGTGGCTCACTAGTGATATCTGCATTGCTTACTGTACTTATTTCCTTGTTTCACTTGAAAGAAAGTTACTGTTTGTCGTTTTGCATTTAAGTTACCTGTAACACATTGCACTTAAGTTACCTGGCACTTGCTCACTAAAGCAATTATATAAGTCAGCACTAAAAATTAAAAGCACTACACCCTCACTCCCCACTGGCCCTGGTTTTCAATTATTAAGGAATTCCCAATATTATTCTAGCATGTCCAAAGGTCAGTTGTCAATCTCCTCTCCGGTCCAGCTGGTGAATCTGGGAATCTTGAGGCAATGTTACAACTGCCTCATGTACACAGACAACCTTCTCCTCCTCCCAACAAATTCCAAAACATGTGAGAGATGCAACCATATAGCCAAACTGGAGGCTAAGCTCTCTCAACTCAGTACTGGCATAACCAGTCAGGAGGAGAAGGAAACCATACTCACTACAATTCCAGTCTCACATAAACCTACCACGACAGCAAACCAAACACATAATCACACAAAAACATACTCGGAGGCTCTAAATAAAGATCTGCCAAAGCAGCAGAGACCTCCAAAGCAGACACCCAAGCAGCCGCTACCCCAAAACAAAACACGTGCAACACATATCTCACAAAGCCAGTGTGCCAAACAGTCACAGCCCTTAAGACTAAACAACACACCTGATACACTTGTAATAGGTGACTCTATCGTCAGGCACACTGACGTCCCACTCACCAGGCTGAACAAGGAGAGGGTCACGGTGAGCAGCCTGTCGGGTGCTAGGATCCGCCACATAACACAAGCACTCAGGTCACTCCAAGGCAAGTACAAATATGACTCAGTCATTGTCCATGCTGGTGTGAATGACCTGAGACGTACCTCCCTGGACTACATGAAAAGAGACATAAAGGAGCTCTGTGAGCATGTAGCCCAGGCCGGTATGACCCTGACCTTGAGTAGAATCTTACCCTCACCAAGAATGATGCCACAATATGAAGACAAGATGATCAATTTCAACAATTGGCTTAAGTACTGGTGTCATTCAAAGGGGATCCAATGCCTGTCAGCTTGGGATGATATGCTCGACAAGCCACGATGCTTCGCTAGGGACGGCTTGCACCTGTCACCCTGGGCTTTCGGATATTGGCAAAGGCTCTTGCTACCCCCATAGTGCCTTTTTAGGCAAGGCACAAAAGACAAACCCACCTCCATAGGTATCACAAGGGATAAGAAACTAAGAGTAATGCTGCTCAATGCCAGAAGTCTAAACCTCAAGATGCACGACTCGAAACTCTCCTTAGCATGGAGAACATCGATATCTGTGCAGTAAAAGAAACCTGGTTCAGGGCTCCGAGAGCACCCCAGCACTACCAGGTTATACCTCATACCATGCTTTTGGCCCCAAAACTTGGACCGAACCACAAAAGGAGGGGAGTATCGATATTCATCAAAGATACCCACACCTCCAGGTTGGTGGCAAAGCACAAAGCATCAGAGACTATCCATGTGCAACTAACAGTGGGTAAAACTGCCTTCCAGTTTATAGCCTGCTACAGACCACCCTCCCAAACCCAGGAACCCCACTCGGCCTTCCTGAGAACACTGGAAAATATGAAGGTCTCTCCAAACACCATTATATTGGGCGACTTGACTACCCAAACATAGACTGGGAGCATTACTCTAGCTCCAACACCCTAGCCCAAAGGTTCCTAGAATTTATAAACTCAAATGCTATGGAACAACTTGTTACCACTCCCACAAGAGGGAAAACATACTGGACCTGATCATCACCAACATGGGGACTCTATGCTCCAGACCAGAAATGTATCCCTCACTGGTAAGATCAGACCATAAACTAATCTCACTGGATATTCACATCCCGACCCCACCCCTGCCCAGAAAACCACAGTGAAAAACTTCTCTAAAGCAAATTTTACACTCCTCAAAACTGAGGTGGAATCCTTCAAAGCCCCGGCCTGTGGAAAATACTGGCCCAGACCGCAGAATCCTTTATAAATGCATTCTATGAACACCTTCAGGAATGCATGGATCATCGATCCCAAATAAAACCAAGACCCAATCCTCCAAAGGCAGACGTCCTGTCTGGTGGACCCCAGCCATAAACAAACTATACAATAGAAGGAGGAAGTTACTAAATGATAAAGCAAAATCCCAAAAAGGGAAGGCATCACTGATCAGTATTAGCAAAAACTATGGGCACACATAAAATTGTCTAAGGCCAGCTTCGAGAGAAAAATTGCACAGGACACTAAGGATAATCACAAGGCTTTCTTTAGTTATGTTAGGAACCTGGGTGGTAATTCCCAGATATGCTCAGAATTAGTCCAAAATGACAAAAAATACACCGAACCCACAGACATTGCCAACATCCTAGCTGACAGGTTCAGCGCAAACTTCTCCCCCCCTCCCCACCAAAAGGGCAAATATCTATCCCAGCAGAGTGCTGCCCCCCTGACATCTCAGATGCTCAGGTAAGAGCCGCCTTCTCCAAAGAAAAAACACAGCATCAATGGGACCAGATGGTGTCCCGGGCTGCGTCCTACATGAACTCAAAGAAGAGCTAAACCCAAACATAAAACTACTGTTCAATCTCAGCCTTACTACAGGATATGTGCCCAAAGAGTGGCGTACAGCAACAGTGGTCCCTCTCCATAAAGGTGGTGCCTCAACGGATCCTGGAAACTATCGCCCCATAAGCCTGACTAGCTTGGTCTGCAAAGCTATGGAAAGGGTCATCATGGACCTCATAAATAAAGATATTGGGGACCTACAAACACTGGATCCTACCCAGTTTGGCTTTGTTAAGGGCAGATCCTGCCTCTTAAACCTGGTTGATTTCTTTGAAACAGTCACCAAGGCCATTGACGAGGGAAGGTGGTCCACACAGCCTACCTGGACCTCGCAAAAGCCTTCGATACAATACCCCACTCGGGCATTATAGATAAGCTCACCAGCTTAAATATAAACCCCTATGTCACTAGATGGATTGCAAACTGGCTCAAGGACAGAACCCACATGGTTAGAATTGCTGGAGCCATGTCAGACTCCAAACCAGTTACGAGTGGTGTCCCACAAGGCTCAGTCCTGGGACCTCTCTTGTTCGGTATATATTTCTCGGAGGTACAGGCCAACACGGAAGGACTGTGGCTGACCAAGTTCGCAGATGACTGCAAACTGGGTGCCATAATCGACTCTCCAGCCGACACAAGCATCCTCCAAAAGGGCCTCATAGAAACAGACAACTGGTGCCAGTGCCATGGCCTCAAGCTAAATGCCAAAAAGTGTATAGTCATCCCTTTTGGCAAAACAAAGTGCCCACAAATTACCACATAGGTGGAAATCCATTAAGTACAGAAGAAGTAATTAGGGACCTGGGGACCCAAGATGATAGCAATCTCTCATTTGACAACCACGTGGCCAAAGTGGTTAGAAAAACATTTTATATAGCCCACCTAATCATGAAGGGATTCACATCTAGATCAGGGGAGGTCATCGTGCCTCTTTACACATCCCTCATCAGGCCCATAATTGAGTACAATGCCCCTTTTGGGATGTACCTTACCAGACACCTGCAACAACTGGAAAGACCCCAAACGTACCTCACCAAGAGGATCAAAGGGCTCAAACAGATGCCATATGCTGCCCGGTTAAAGAAACTCCAGCTCTACTCAGTGGCATACCGCCTGTTCAGAGGCGATCTGTGCCTGACGTATAAAGCCATGTCCAACCCGGAATTAATGGACATGCTGCACCTCAGAAAATCCAAATCCCATCGAGCTATGTGCGAGAGAGACTTGAACCTCAGCACTGAAATAAATAGGACATGCTGGAGGGACAGATTCATAACCCAGAGGCTCCCTTCACTCTGGAATAAAATCCCAGTCCAGGTTAGGCAGAGTCCCTCATTGACTCTCTTCAAGAGGAATCTTGATGAGTGGATGGGAGATCATAGGTTTACCCAGGTATCACTTCTGTGTCACTGTTAGATAGAGGCACAGTATACTAACCTCGAAAAGGGCATAACAAAATAAATTTAAAATGGGTGACGAAAGCCAAACACATTCTGGTTAGGCTTATAAATGCCCTAGGGCAGATAGCCTAGTATGAACCTATGAACCTATGAACCTATATACATATATATATATATATATATATATATATATATATAGATATAAATATATATATATATATATATATATATATATATATATATATATATATATATATATATATATATATATATATATATATATATATATATATATATATATATATATAAATCCATGTGGGTGTTTGGGATGTACAGCCTTAATCGCACTTATCTATTGTTATGATGGCTTAGTGGTTAACTATTGTGACTATAGTGTACACGATCACGGGTTTGAGCCTTGCTGAGGCAGTGTATTTTGTTGCTGGGCGAAATGTGGGCCATTGGATCCAGAGTGTTTAAGGCACTTTAAAGCGGTTGTAAGCGGGTTTGCATGACGGCAAGCACTTGTAACCTCCAGTTACAGTTTCTTACACTCATTAGCTTCTACTTTGCTTACTCTGTGTGGGCAATGCTTACCCCCACGCAAACACACTTGGACACACTTACTGCTGCTTATTTGTGCTTAAACCTGCTTGCATGTGCCTTATTCATTATGACACTAACACTTCACATGTGCATTTCATGCAGCATTCCAGTTCACATTTAATTGTTATTCTGTAGGTTATACGGCAAAACGATGTAAAATTATGTTCATATACAGATTTCCCATGGAAAATGATTTGTGCTGCAGTGGGACTTGAATCAGGCACGCCTGTTCGTTAGGTGGATGCTCTAACCACTCCACTATTGCTGTGCTCTTTCATTTGCATATATATTCCTTGATATCCTCTTCAGCCATTTTTGGCTGCTATAACCATAGCTAGGCAATGGGCAAACCCGCACACCTACGGTTAGCTGTACTCGGGGTTTTAAAATAAATAAATAATATTGTTTCTTCATTTTATTTGACTGTACTGTTGCTGTTGAACACATGGGGACTGTTGGTGGGGACATGCGGACACTTGTGAGCTGTCTCGCTCATTTATTTACACATTCTTCTGTTCTACTTTGCAGGGGCGTGTTTATTCTGAGAGCTCTGCTCTCAGACACACCCACTGCATTCATCCATGCTTGATGTAGCATTTTGGAGTTCAAGCAGCGCGCCTTTATTAATATGCATGGCGTGCTGCCATCTTCCTCTTCAACTGCTGCTTCCATGCAGGACTAGATTAGTCCTGCACAGAAGATTAGTAAATCCGGGGGGTAATGTTAACAGTGCTCTGCATAAACATAAACATAGTTGTCCTGATGATAAAATGTATTTATATTTTGCATTAGAACAAGTGTTACCAAGTTTGCAAGGAGGGGAATGGGATCAAAGGTTGGAATACCATGAATTGGTTTGGCAGTTGAAATTAGGAGCAAATTTGCCCCCCGGATTATCCTAATTGTGAATTTAGGATAATGAAGCCTGATAAGGGGGTTGGAGTAGTTCTCATGGATTCCACTGATTATATGGATAGAAAGTATAAGCTTTTAAGTAATGACTTTCAATACTCAATGATATCTAGGAATAAAATTAACATTGCTTATCAGAAAATAGATCTGTATTTGAAGGACCTTCTAGACCAAGATGCCATTAATAATAGTCTATTTAAATTCTGAAAGGTTGATTACCCAGTGATACCCATTATTTTTGGTATCCCTCAGGTTCATAAGAAACCTTATGATCCACCTCTGTGCCCTATTGTTTTGGCAGCAGGTTCCAAGACTCATAAGCCTTATATAATGACGAATGGTTATTGGTCACAGCTGATGTAGCTGATTTATTTTCTTTCATAGAGTTGGAGTGGTTTAGTGAGGCATGTGCAAAATATGAGGACCTTCAAGCTAGAAAAGTTAACATAGTTGAGTACATGGAACTGGTATTGTATAACAATGTATTGTATTATGATGGTGAATATTTTAAGCAAACATCAGGTGTTGCATTGGGTGGGGGGGTGGCCTGTGCTCCTCTATATGCCAATATTATTTTTTTGGCTTTGGGAACAGAATTTAGTGCTCAGTTCAGATCATAAGCAACTTATTGGTACTTATTTGCATTTCTTGAACAACATTTTTATAGTATGACAAGGCATTCAAGTAGAGCTTGAGAACTGTATTGTATTTTTAAATGCATCCACATATTTTTTTAAATTTACATTTTCCTACTCCAGGGAAAGAATTAATTACGTAGACATTACTTTAGTAAAAGACACAGACCAAGTTTTACTTCACTATTATGGAGGAAACCTACATATTCTATCACTTTTCTACATTATACTAGTAATCACCCTCTATCACCGAAAAAAGTCTTATGAAACGTCAGATGGTTAGAATTTCTAGAAGAGTGTCAGACAATTACCAGTTTTTGTTAAAAATCTGTAGCTTAATTAAGATGTTTATTGACAGAAGCTATCTGCCAAAATGTTGGATGATAGTAAGGAAGAAGGTTGCCAAAAACGATGTGATAAATTCTATCCCTTGTTAAGGAGTGGATTTCAAAACATGGTGCATATATCTGCTGAGCCTACTGATTTTGAATAGACTATGTTACTTAAATATGGCCCAATTAGTCATGCCATAAAACAAGTATTGGTTAGTAACTGGAAAGTTATTGAGTATGATGATTTTCTTTGAAATATGTTGGTTAACGGTCCACAATTTGTGTACAAGAGTAACATCAACCTTATGGAGAGGTTGGAATTGGATTCAGCATCTGATACTTCTACTGTTACCACTAAGACATGTAAAGGTATGTTAAAATGTGGATCTTGTTCTTATGTAAACACATTTATTTAGGTCAAACTATAAAACTCAAATGATATTGTTTTGAGGTTAAATCAAATCAAACTTTTAACTGCAATTCTGCCAGGGTAGTTTATCTTCTTTTCTGTGATTTTTGGTTAGTATTTATACATTGGCAAAACTGAATGCAGTTTTAAAAAAAGTATATATGAGCATTATTATGATTTAAAAACATGTAATGTGAACAGTGCTCTACATAGACACAAACATGTCTATCCTGGTAATAAAATATATTTACTTTTTGTATAAGAACAAGTGTTACCAAGTTTGTTAGGAGGGACATGGGAACAAAGGTTGAAATATTGCAAACTGGTTTGGCAGTTGAGATTAGCAGCAAATTCGCCCCTGGGTTAAATTATATAGTGTCTCTTAACAGTGTATTAAAGATGCATGCTTCAACATTATAACTTATTGTATTATGTTATGTTAAGTTGCTTTTATATTAAATATAGTATACTGTGTATTATTTGTAGTTATGAATTTGGCATAGGTTTCTATTCAGCACACTGGTGTTCCTTTACAAGTTTCTTTAATTGATTTTAATTAGCTGTTTATTTGTTTTGTGTAGTGATTTGCCATTGTTTTTGTTATGTTTCTTAATTTAGTTAAAAGTTGCATCTACTGTATTTTTTAACCCTCTGATGAAGTCCCATTTTAGGGACAAAATGTGTAATGTTTTAACTAATAAGTTTTATTGTTTTTTTGACAACTGAGTTATTGGTTATCCCTGGAGGGACATTTGGAACTGCCTTGAGTTTTTTGGTTCCTGGTTTTCTTCTCAAGAATTCTCTCTCTGACACAGTGGTTCCTAAATGAGAGACTGGCTCAAAAAATCAGATATTTAGTGAGTAGATGAAAGAACAGTGTTTCTTACAGTGCATGGTCCTAAAGTAAAGAAAAAAAGTAGAAAGGAAATAAAACAACATTAATAAGCAGTGATATAAGACATACAATAAAGATTACTAAAATAGGTATTTGCAAGACTTATATTTTGGTACTACTTTAGAAAACTTTAACAAGAACAGTAATCAAAACATTTGGGTAAGACTGCAGGCAAATGAGAGTTTTTTCAAAACTTTAATATAAAGAATGGAATGAAGTAAATGCATCCTTTAAACTGCGTATGAAAATAAATTATAACGGATGAATTAAAGGTGCCAACAATATTAAATTATGTAGGTTCTATTTTAACAGTAAAGAAAGAAAAGCTGTCAATACAGTACTGCATTTGGTTAAACAATGTAAAATAAGTTTTGTTTAGATTTAAAGAAAAAGGTAAAAATATTAGCTGTGGAAAGAGAACTGAAGATCTATCTATCAATATCTATATCTATATATCTATGTATATATGTATATATATATATATATATATATATATATATATATATATATATATATATATACACACACACACACACACACACATGCACACACACACATATATATATATATATATATATATATATATATATATATATATATATACATATATATATGTATGTATGTATATATATCTATTTATATATACATATATATATATATGGGTCTACTTCGACCTATCGAAAACTCACTTCAATGAATTTCGGATAAATGAGTCCAGTTCAGTGAAAGTGCATTCACATGAAAATTCACTTTTACAAAAAACACATCACCAAATGAAAAAAAAAAAATCAAAAGAATAAAATGAAAAAAAAATACAAACAAATACAGCAAACACAATTATGAAGGATGGAAAGCCCCCCTGCACCTTCCATGTTGGTGTCTGTGCCCCCACATCCCTGCTACTTATATATACTAACTCCGAGATCACACTACAGTGGAGAAAAGGGAATATTCCCTTATTCTCATTGTATCGTGATCTATAACAATTAATACAAGCATTAAATGTTCCCCTTCCATACCCCACATAACAATGGATGCACCTGCACCACCACAGCATCCCGGAACCAGAGAATGCTCTTTGGTGATGTGTTTTTCACAAAAGTGCATTTTTGTATAAATGTAGTTTTGCTGTACTGGACTCGTTCTTCTGAAATTAGATGAAGTGAGTTTTTGATGGGTCAAAGTAGACTTATATATAAATATATATATATGCATATGGATCTACATTAGATGACCAAGTTTTCAGAAACTTGAAATTCATATGGATTAAACCATATGATCAAGTTTCCAAAACACTCAAACATAAAACATAAAAAAAAAAAAAAAAAAAAAATACTTTTTTATGTTTATGCATGGGGAGACAAGCCCCCCTGCACCCCTCATGTGAGGGTTTGCACCACTCACACCCCCTGCAAATTATATATACCAACTATAAGATCACACTACAGTGAAGAAAAGGGGGAATTTCCTCACTGCATCATAATCTCCATTCAAAAGCTTCTAGTCTTCAAAAACTCGACCATATGAATTTTGAGTTTCTGAAAATTCAATCAAATGATAAGGATCTGTATATATATATATATATATATATATATATATATATATATATGTGTGTGTATATATATATATATATATATATATATATATATATATATATATATATTTCATAAAGAGAAATAGCAAAATATTGTCAATTCATCATGGAAGTAGATGATATGAGACTAAAATTGCTGAAAAAATGAAAATGTTAGTGGAACAAGGAAAAGATTATCTTTATAAAATTACATTTGATTAAAATGATGCTACTAGGAATTATAGGTTATTTTGTATTGATATAACTCATAAATGATGGAACGAAGGCTGGAATTTGTGATCATTTTTCTGTGATTTCAAAAAGAAGGCTAGTATCATGGTGGAGTGGGTTTAATATGATAAATTGCTTTTTGGCATTATTGCAGTTGCACAATATTTTTCAATGAACAAGAAGGTGTGTTAAGTAAGGCATTGAATGATTTATACATAAAAACAGAATAAGCAAATGAAAAAAAGACAAAACAAACTGATTGAAAGTATGTCCCCAAAATATCATGGCATGGAAAGATGTGCTGATAGAAAATATTGATAAAGGAAAATGATGGCTTAATGGAATATTAGAAAAGGATTATGCATTCTCTCTGTAATTCATTACCTGAAATCTACAGAAGTAAAATAAAGAAGAAGAATGGGGGGGTTGTCCAAGATGGTGGCAGACTAGCAGCAGATTTCTCCTGCTCTGCTGCTATATATTTTTTTTTATTTCTGACAGGAAATTATTTTATTAAGTTATTCTATTCATTTTTTATCAAATATTATAGCAATAGCCAATGGCTGGGTGTGGGTAATTCCGGATTTACTCATGGTTGGCTTTGTTTGGTCACTTGGGCTTCGCCCGAGTGACCAAACAAAGCCAACCGTGGGTAAATCCAGCATTACCCACACCCAACCTTAGCTTATTGCTATGATACAATGGTGTTTGTTTTGTCTTGTGTTATGTTTGTGTTGCTGTTATTTAGGTTTTTGTTTGCTTTAGTTTGTATTCTTGCACTTTGCCTGAGATAAAATAGTCCGCACTTTTAGTTTATGTTTATTGTTTATTTTATTAGTCTTTTTATTTAAATACAAGTTGTTATTCATTTTTCAAGAGTTGTCAGGAAATAATTATATAAGTAAATATACTTTTTAAAGCTTTTGGTATGTCTTGCTGTTGTAGTTTATTTTATATTTCTATACTGCCTCTGACTTGATTGTTGTCTATGTTCACATGAAGGTTTAAAACTATATTTACTTATGTAATTACCTCCTTACATCTCTTGAAGAAATGAATAACAACTTGTATTTAAATTAAAAGAAAAATAAAATAAACAATAAACATGAAGTAAAAGCCTGGGACTATTTTATCTCTGAAAAAAGTAAATGCTGTGTTGTCTGTAGTGTTGGTTGATGTTTCTAAATGCAAGGAAGTAGTTTCTATCCATCTATCTGCAACTGCTTTTTTTCATTTTTGCATATGCCGTTGATGTGTCACATACAGTGATAATTGTTTGGAGCCAAGGTTTATATCTCTGGGTGACTGTTTCTGCTCTGGTAGTTCATTCACACTGCAAACTCCACACAGTAAGTCCTCGTAGGTTTTTATTAACCATCCGTTTTGTGTCACGTAGCAGTAAGGTTTACATCGGCGGTTGGGTATTAGTGTCACGGTAGTTCATTCATAGTTCAAACTTACATGCACAGTAACTCCTTGCAGTTTTCTGTTATTATATTTCTAATGTGCATTTAGCTTGCAAATACTGTGCATATGTAATGTTTTTTGTGTGGTCTATGCCTCATCTGCTTTGTTAAAAGTTTTGTTAGAAAATTGTATGTCAGACATTGGAAATTTTGCAGTTGTCCGTGTAATCGAGAGGAAGTGAATGAGGGAGATTTCCCTTTTACAAAAAAAAAAAAAAGCACTTCCAACTGGAGTTTCCACACTTTTGATATTTTGGACATGTGTGGTTGCTGATGTTATTGGGAGTAGTCTAGAAATAAGAAAAACTTGTAGTGTGTATGCATCATGGAAGCAAGGTCTACTTCAAATGCTTTTTATTAGAGGGATGATCTTTTCTATCTGGTGATATGAAACAGCCGCTCTATGATACGTTAGCAGCCGGACTGTTTCTTGTTAGTTTATTCTGGATTTATAATGAGCATGCTGGTTGGACTGACCAATCAGAATGCACGTTTTTCGTGCTTTGTGATGTTCCATTGTATAATATTAATTTAAAATTGACTGTAGGATAATATAAAAAAAAACTTATTTTGATATTTTCATGTCAAAATTTCATTTTGACTGTCTCGTTATCTAGAGTTCAAAATCAGCCACACAAAAGTAAGCTCTCAGGATTCATCCTTAAAAAAGGATATACAATTTGTTTTTACAAACGTACAAGAACCCTTTCTTAAGAATGACAAAACGGACAACAAAATAGATCATTTTAAAGAGAAATGTTCCAAGCAAATGGAGCAAATACAGGAACCTTTAAATCAACAGAAAACTCAGATTTCAGGGATAGAAGATGCCTTAAATGACTTTGAAAGAAGACTATCAGAAGATGAGCACAATATAGAATGTTTATTGAAGCAGAACTCCTTACGTCTGAATAAAATGGATGATCTAGAGAATAGATCTCAGAGAAATAATATTAACATCTTTGGTATACCTGAAGGAATTGAAAGAGATAATATGACAAACTTCTTAACTTCCTGGCTTCATAAAGCTCTAGATTTTTCAGAAGCTGTGTCATTTGGCATTGAGAGACCACACAGGTCCCAAGCTGCTGCTGCTTCCTCCTCAAAGGACTCAGCTCCGAGATCTACTATTGTCATTTTTTTTTCTACACAAGATAAAGAACTGATCCTATAAACAGCCTGGACAAAGTCTCCTATTAAACTTCAGGACAAAACAATAAGATTTGACAATGACTATTCCTCTGCTGTGATGTCCAGGAGGAAATGCTTTTTATCTTTAATAAAGGAACCAAAAAAACACCAGATACAAATCCACCTGCTTTTTCCAGCCCGAGTGAAAATATTCCTATCAGATGAAACAAAAATCTTTGATGATATAGACAGTGCCATAATATTCTTGAAATCAAAGAATGTTTTGGATAAGATAAAGGATATGGAGTGAAGTAGCACCTCGTTGAAGAGGCAAGCTGAAAGAAATAACTGGAAAGTAAATGAAAAAAGAAGAAACTAAAACAAAAATGACTATTCATTCTTAAATACTAATTACTTATACAATATTGCTTTTACAGTCATTACAGCTCATTTGTTCCATTATGTAAATACTTAAATAAAAGCTCAGATGCACTCTGTACTAAGGTAATCTCTTTATTTATGTATATGTGTTCATACATATGTTTGTGTGTGTACGTGTATGTGTATATATATATATATATATATATGTGTGTGTGTGTGTGTGTGTGTGTGTGTGTGTGTGTGTGTGTGTGTGTGTGTGTGTGTGCATGTATGTGCATGTGTTTATGTTTATATGTATTTGTTTTCTTTCTCCTTTTGTTCTCATTGTTTAGATATAAAAGTTGGATGGGCTATGTGTCTTTTGGGGACTTTTTCTTGTCATTTAATGAAGATAATGATCAGATTTGTTGTAATTCAGTTGTTTGCTTGATTATGAGATGTTTGGGGTGGAGAGCTGGAGATTTGGATATGACTGATGGTATTCATGTTGAATGTTAACATTGCAGTTGAATGTTTTGCAAGGCATGTGCTTTATGTGGACTTAGTACGCCTCTGGTCTGGTTTATGCTATGTGGGCAACTTGCTTGTTTTAGCTTAGGGAGTTATCTGTTTATAATGGTTCAAAAAAGGGATGGCTCTGATTTTCCCCTGTTGTTGGTAGACTTCTCTGTTTACATTTGGGAGGTGTGAGTCTTGATTTTTATGGTTTTTATGTGTTGGTGCTTGGCGATAGTGGAATCTTTGTGTTCTTGGAGGGTGAGTATAGTTCTTTGGGATCCTGCTGGTGATTGTTTTGTGTTGTTCCAGCTGAGTCGGACATTTGGTGGTTTGGGTTAAATGGCTGGGTTGTCAGCACAAACATAGGAAAATAGTGATAGTTCATGTTTTTTTACTTTCTTCCATAGAATTTCTTGGTATATTTATTCCCACCACTGTCACAAACATAGTAGATAAGAGTTTTCTTTGGATGTTGGTTCTTGTGCAGGCATTTTATGGGTACAATTGAGAGGGCATGAACTTTGAACCTGAACTTACATTGTGTCGGCCTAAATATGTCAGACAGATTGTGTCAGCCTAAATATGTCAGACAGATTTAAAGATGCAGTACTTTAGTCTGTTTCCATCTTCATTCGATGTTGGCTTGCTCCTGAAAGCATCTGTCCCTAACCACAACAATGAAGAAATACTTTATGCCAATCTCAAACTAAACCCATACAAAACAATCAATATCATAGGATGCTATTTCCCACCAGGGCAAAATATTACACCCCCTAGATAAATTTCCTGAGCTGGGCTACCCTGTCTGTACCCAGGAAACCATCATTCTCGGCAACTTTAACATCTACTGTCTATCCTGTAATAGCAATCTCCCAATCATTCACCTTAATCTCTATGGGTTCACTCAACTCATCCAATCCCCTACCCGAATAAACAAAAACCCTAACAATCATACCTTCCTTGACTGGATCCTAGTCAACAAAGCCCCTTACTCTTACCTAGCAGGCTGCTTACTTGACAGTCTTAGTGACCACTCCCCCATTTTCTTAATTTGGCACCACACAAGCAGTCTCAAGCCCATTATTCACAGGCAGATACAGAACAAGTCCAACTTCAACCCCAACTCCTTCATCTCCTCCCTGCTAAAGATATTAAGTAGTCACCACTAAAATAAATCAGCCTTGATGAGGCTGTCCATTTCTTCAACAGTACCTTCCTCTCCATCCTAAACACCCATGCTCCTGTAAGAAATGCCAAAGTCAGATCCAAGCATGCCTCATGGTTACAAAAGACCACCAGAACCCTAAAGAAATCCAGAGATAAGGCCTGGGAGCACTGGTGACTAACAAAAAATAACTCAGATAGGCAATCATTCCTTGAATTGTACAATAAAGCCAAAAAGCATATTAAATTAGACAAATCCCTCTACAATAAATCCACCCTAAACTCTACCAACCACAACCCTAAGCAAGTCTGGTCCACTATTAACACTATCCTCCATCCAGGGAAGGTTGATACCCCACAGCCGTCCATTCCCCCCTCCTCCAGCAGTATTGCTGAATCCTTCAACAAACACTTCACTGAAACTATAACATCTCTAAACAAACAACACTTCTCTACAACTGCCCCCCCAACTCCTAACCCTAAACCCCCCACTCCTCTTTTCTTCTTCACCTCAGTACCTACCTCCAACATAAAAAGACTATTGTCAAAACTTAAACCCACCAAACTCACAGATGACAACTTCCCCTCTGAATACTTGAAAATTGCAGCTGATACACTAGCCTACCCAATTTCAATTCTAATCAACTGTTCCATAACAGAAGACTATGTTCCCTCCATATGGAGAATATCCACATCATTCCCCTCCACAAAGGCACCCCCTCCACCGACCTCTCCAATCACCACCCCATTGTTATCCTCTCCCCTCTCTCCAAGATACTTGAAAAATGTATCAACACCCAGGTCTCCAACTACCTCCTAGCTAATAATCTCCTCTCCAAAACCCAACATAGTTTCAGGCCATATCACAGCTCTACCTCCACTCTGCCCTCCTTCACCAACACTATACTTCATCACAAAAACAATGGCCTCTTCTCTACTGCCATATTTCTAGATCTCTTAAAGGCCTTTGACATGGTATCTCATGAGCTACTACTCTCTACTCTCCCCAACCCCTCCTTCACACAATCAGCCTGCAACTGGTTCCACAGCTATCTACATGGATGCCAGCAATCAGCAATCTGGGATGATAACCTATCACCTCACCTCCCATTTACTCGCAGAGTTCCTCAAGGGTCTATCCTTGGCCCTCTGCTATTCTCACTTTTTACTAACAACCTAAATACTGCAACCACACAAGTATCTCTTATTCAGTAAGCAGATGACTCTACTGTCATCTGCTCTGCCCCCACTCTACCAAAACTGCAACAAATCACACAGGAATCATTCTCTTCTGTAGAAAGCTGGCTATCCAATGCTCAGCTCCTACTAAACCCAAGTAAGACAAATCTTCTCCTGTTCCAACCTTCCAAAGCCACCCAAAACACACCTCACTTCAACATTCTTGCCAAAGACAATACCATCATCTCTCCATCAGAACACACAAAATTGCTCGGTGTGGAAACAGACAACAAACTTAGATTTGACACCCACATATCTCTCACAATAAAAAAGTTCACAAGAAACTTATTGCATTATATCGAAGCTGCCAATTTCTAACCAAGACGGCTAGAATCTCCATAGCCAATTCCAAGATAATCTCCACCCTACTCAATGCATCCCCCATACTTACCAACCTTAGACAGACAGACCTACACAAGTTGGATACTTGTTAAAACAAAATTTGCCACTGGAACCTCCTACCACAGCCATCATTGCATCTCCCTTAAAGAACTAAACTGGCTAGAACTCCCACAACTCCTTCACTTTAATCAACTCACCCTCAGTCATAAACGTATTAACCACCCCCTTAACATCCCTTCCCTTCAAACCCTTCTCCAACCCTATCACCCCTCTAGGCCCCTAAGATCAACTCACTGTTAGCAAACCCAAAAACTCAGCAGGAGAAGCCATATTTTCATGTACCATATCTAAACTTTGGAAAAATCTTCCACCCTCTATAACTACTCTACCTTCCAGCAGCCTTTTCAAGGCTGCGCTCAAATTCCACTTATATTTGCACTGGCTTTGTCCTTGTTCTAATCCAGACTAACACCCTCACCCTTACCCCTCCCACATAGATTATTAACCCAACTATACTACCACCACTACTAACCACAGTCAGAATTAGCTAATTGTCTTTACATACTTTAAAATCTTGTCTGACAACTTTGTTACTAATATTATAAATGACAAGAAACTATCTTAACTTGCAACATTTACTGTATATACTGTTGATAATCAATATCTTGTTATTGTATTAAAGCCAACAACCTGTAATGTTGTTTACTATTGCTGCAACTTTGTATCTCTATTTATCATGTACATGATGTGGAGCTTTTCTCCCCAGGCATCCGCTGAAAAAGGACCTGAGTTCAATCTGAATTTCCCGGTAAACAAATGTAAATAAATAAATAAAATAAATAAATATTTCTTGTTACTCAAATGTGTTTAGTAGGATTTCTATATGATGATTTGCTTAATTGATTTCTGAAGCTTTAAGTTTGACTTGCAATCTCGATTTCTCACATGTACAGTGGTGGGTGTTTTTCAAGTTTTGCAAGGTACGTAGTCCCGGAAGAACATCTTTAAAACATATAAATGAATAAACTACTGAATCATTCTTGTGTACAGATGTTTAGTGGATTTAACTAATACATAAAAGTAGAGGCTTGGTATTGGTGAAATGTTTTGCAGAATGTGCAATAGCAAGTCCCTCCCAAACCACGCCTCCCCCCAGATTGGTTAAACTACTAAATATTTAAACTGATGATATATGAATATTGTTTGTACAGAAAAATCAACCTGAACAGAATTGAAAAGTTAATCGTTTAAAAAATGAAAAGAAAAAGTTAATTGTCACTTGCGGTACAAATATGTGGGTAGGTAAGGGGATTATCTGGAGCAGAAGAGTCTGAAAGGGAAACAGAAGATGCTGAATTATCACTTTATTTATTTTAGAATAATAATAGTACTTCAGCATGCTAAGGAATTTGTTCTAAATAATTTGTTGAGCTAGTCAATTGATCTTGTGACGACTTAGCACTCTGGTTAATATCACTTTTGGGATTGTTGACATTCTAAAAATATAGCCTTCCTTCATTCAAAATAGCATAGAAAGAGTTCCACTGTTAGGGAGGAATAGAAACTGTAGTTGACTGTTTATATTTAAGTTGTATATTGTTTTCCACTTATTCATAGATCAATAATATTGCTAAGGCTTCCTACTATTATTATTATTACACATTCATTCATGATCCTGCACTTAGTAACTCTGTTTTAATGAGCAACAGTAAACCTGCCATGCTGATTAATGTGGCAGCTCTTCAAATGGTCAGCTCTAAGTGACTGCTACAATGCATATCTCTGAGGCCCATCCTTAAAATGTGTTTCAAGATTTGCAAACAAATCATTTTATATTAAATAGTCAATAATTAGAAGATGAAAAATTGTATACCAGTGTTCATGGCTGAACCTTGAACTAAGCTTGCAATTTTTGAAATGCAGGTTTAAGGCATGGCATGGAGTAGCAGTATACAGGAACATCTGCACAACTCTATAAAAAGAACAACATGCACTAGAACTTACACACAAGTCAAGGTTTTACATTCTAATTTTTACCTAACAAGGAAACAAAATTTTGATGCTGCATACTGGATACTGGTATTTATTTTGGGAGGGAGGATGCTTTCAGTTGTAGTAAGGTTGTTAACTATATATTTGACAATTTACTGCAATAATTTCCCGATGGGGAAGACTCTGCTGACTGCTTCTCACCCCGTACTTCTTGCATATACAAACTCTAACACTTTTGCACCTTAGAAATGGGAAATGCCTTCTGGAACTCTCCAATTAGCTTTCTGATCACATTGCAGTCAGTCTGAGACCCATTGTCGTATTTAATTCATAGGGCTCCCTGTGATAGTGACATGTTGCAGTTGAGAAGTACAGATATGGTCTTATCCAGCTCAGGTGTGATTTAGTAACATCAGACTATCATGTAAGAGCAGAGTCTATCAACTTAAACCACTTTACAGTTGGTTATTTAGGAATAGCTATTCTTATTATAGAAATATTGCAGGAGCCCCCTTTAGAGAAGTGGAACAATTCAAACTGCATGGGCAAAATTTTAAATTACAAAGACATGTTTTGATGCCATCCTGCTTGTCATGTTACTTTGCATATTTTAAATACAGAACATTGGATTTTTTATATTTCATGTAATATTAAACTCACCTCACAGTATGTTTATTACTTGATTGCTGAAAATGTTGGATTTTACAGCAACTATAAGTAAACTTCCATTATTTGCATTGCTTGACTGCATCATATACACTTTGCAGTCTGTTACGGAACTGTGGGGTGACAGCAGTGATACCCAGTTTTTAGTAAAATCATATAGTTGTTGGGACACTTTAATTTAATAATAATGGTATCATTTTTAATGTATAATTGAATTTTTTGTATATTGCATTTTTGTGGTACTAATTAGAGAAGCTTCACTTATGTAGTAATCTGAAGGTATAGGGGTGACATTATCCCCTTAGAAACAATAGAATGGAAAATGAAATTAACAGATGTTAATCGGTGGCATGCTTATACCAAGATGCATTTAATACACATTACTACATTCATATAATATGTAATGTACATCATAGTGTAGTGTTCCTAACATTTGCCCAGCTGTCAAACTCCTGAGGTGGATTTTTAGGTGCATTGTTCTGAAGTCACTCTAAGGTACTGAACTATCAGTTTCCAAGTTTAATTCTTCCATCAGTCCATGTCTCTGTGCTGTTTTAGTTAAGCTGCACACCAGTATCTATGTTCACTTTATTTCTGCTTGTTATAGGTTATAAAAATTAGTATAATTAAGATTATAGTTCTTTCATAATTATAAAAATACACACACAATGTGTATATGACATGTTGATTAATCTGATCAAGTTCATTAATCTATGAAATGCTTGGTAGGTTAGCACAGTAAGAGAATGTAATTTTTTTCTAATAGAATACTTAAATACTAATTTCTTACATGCATCATTTTCATTTCTAATTAATAAAACCTATTTCAGGCATTGTTTTTGATAGCTGCCTACAGTTTCCATGTTACAGTATATCTGGACACTTGTTAAGCAAGGATGCACCTTTTCTAGAGTATGTGGCTAAAAAACTCATTATATCAGAACTGGAGAACTTTGAGTAAGTTCTCAGTTTTGTATCCTGAATATGCACAACAAAAGGTTATTTGGTGATTTTATGCACATTTAAAAATCAGATAGAAGTAAAGCATTTATTGTTAGAATATATTATTATTAAAAAATAACAGATATACAATATGTGAATGGTCTTACATGTATAATTAGTTTTCTGTTACTTTTCAAAGATGAACAGTCTAATAAGATCAATGGGAAATAAATAACATTTAATAAGGTAATTTTAACAGATTTTTCTTTTAAGGAAATGTTCACTTTTCCTATAAGTGGGCATCGGTTGAGATAGAATTCTAAACCAGAATAGTTAAATAGTCTATAATATAATTGACAAGTTGTTTCTGTTTTTGTTATCTATTAAAGTTGTTCATTAGTTGAAATACTTAATGCTGGTGAATTACAATACAATTTTGAGAATACAGTTAGTGTTTTTTCATTCTAACTAAATGTATTAGAACAAAGTTCATGAATTAAATGATTACTTGGACAATTAATATTTTAACAAATGAAGAGAGCTGTAATTTATAATCTATATATATATAAAAGTATAAACTTTAAATCTTAATTAATATTTAAATGGTCATTAACTATGTAGTCCTTAATTCTATAAATAGTTTAAATATTCTGCAACATCTGTTCAACAAATGTGCCACTGTAGAGGTACTATCACATAACTATTTAAGTTCTATGTCTGTGAATATAAAGATGTTACCTTCAAGAACAAATTGTACTAACATATATATATATATATATATATATATATATATATATATATATATAAACAACAGTAAGTAGCTCAATTTACACACACACACACACACACACACACACACACACACACACACACATATATATATATATATATATATATATATATATATATATATAATAGCCTGTTAATATAGAGAGTAACTTAACCTTATGTTTTGTTTATTTCATATTTCATAGTATAAAAATCATCACTGTAATTTTAGCAGAGGGGTGGTTCGGGTTTTATCTTTGTTTCTTTTTGAATGGGTGGAATTGTTTGGATAGATTTTCTATTCTCCATGTGAGATTTGAGGATTTTGTAATTAAATGCTTACAATTAACAAAAGTTATTTTATTGTTATGGGTATATGCAAATATTTTTGCATATCTATACTATTCACATCTTTTATTAAGGAATATATAAAATATATTTGAATTGCAAATATTTAGAGGAGTGGTTAAAAAGTGTATTCACTACTTGGAATTTATGGAAAATTCATTTATAAACTCAATACTTCAGCTTCATGGATTGTTTCAATTGAATATTGCAATTAATTTATTATTTATTCATTGCATTAATGGTTTAAATAATTGTTGTGAGAGAGGGAATTTAAATAAGTTTTTGAGAATTTTTAATTCTCAGATTATTTTTTACAAGAGATTAATTTATTGTAGGCTTCCATTAAAAGACTTAATACAAAAAACATATACTGTATTATGTACCTCATATCATATTCCAAAAAGAAGAGGTGTAGCAATATTATGGAGAAATACTATACCTATACCTAAAATAATTAATTCCTATAAAGATGATAAAGACTTGTTATGCTCTATTACAATAGAAATTAATAGAAAGTATTATACCTTTGTCAATTTGTATTGTTTTCCTGGAATAGGAATTAGGAGTGTTAAGAAACAAATGGAACAAATTGTACAGGGGCGGTTCATGCTATACGACTGCAGGACTGCAGCCCCCCACCTGTAAAAAGAATAAAATATTTGCAAGTCTCCCCCACTGTAGAAAATAAAAAACAAAATGCACAAGTCCCAGAACTCCACACATGCATGCTTAGTTCCTGACTGCTGTGTTAGGCAGTCCAGAACTCCACGCACACATGTGTGCTTAGTTCCTGAACTCCAGACTGCTCTGTTAGGCAGTCTGTAAAGGGAAGGAAGAGAACTCCACCCTGCAAGCCCAGACGTCTGTACAGTGACAACCACACAGACCAGAAGAACACCAGACTGCATTGCCTGCAGGCTGGAACCTCCAGCCTAATCACATCTCACAGGGAAACCCAGAACAGCCTACACAGGCTGTTACAGAGGGTGATCAGGCAGCTACAGAGGACTTAGCTGCCATGGAGATCAGATCTGCAGGTAGGGTGTGTGTGTGTGTGTGTGTGTGTGTGTGTGTGTGTGTGTGTGTGTGTGTGTGTGTGTGTGTGTGTGTGTGTGATGCTCCAGTTGCTACATGGTGGTGGGTAAAGAATAAGGTTTGAACTCTGTATCTTGGGCCCAAGTGGCAAGAGCTTGAATTCCCTACCCACCACCATTTGTAAAACATTTGCAGATTTTTGCCTCATATTTGTTCTGTTCCTCATAAAATCTGTGGTTTCTGTATTTTTGTTACTTAATACAGCCAGTAGTGCAGTGGTGCAGTGGTAACCTTGTTGCCTGACAGCTACATGTTGTCCGGTTCGATTCTTGGCTGGGGTGCCTTCTGTGTCAAGTTTGTGTGGGTTTGCTCTGGTGTCCTCAATGGATAATTTGTCCCTATATTTTGGACTGTATTCCTCCATTATTGGCTTCGTCCAGGTTATTTGTGCCAAGGTTGAGAGCTATGGTGATAACTGAACTCATTGAATATGTTTGGGGGCTGTATTCCCCCATTACTGGCTTTGTTCAGGTGTTTTGTGCTAAGATGTTGACAACTATGGCGAGAACTGAATTCACTAAATGGTAGCCATTTAAGTTTCAGTCTTCCTTTCTTTCCTAAAACAGATGATTTGGCATAGTGGTATGTTGCTTTGACTGTTTTGCACAGGGTCCTGGGTTCAATACTTGGCAGTAAAATGTATGGTAGCAATACAGCATTTTATTCTAACAACTTTTCAACATTATGCAAGCAATGTTTAAAATGTGTTATTGTTTTTTGGTCTTTTGCCCCCCCCCCAAAATTTTGGATTTTTCCAGATTTCTTGTGCTGCAAAGTTCAGAGATGCAGCTGAGTGTCAAGTAGATTTTACAAGAAGCTGAGAGCTGCAGGGGAACAAAAGTTTAGTGCTGCTTATGCCACATCAGCTTGCGTTGTTAATAGCACACTAGGTAGTATACTTGCTTTTGATGCAGAAGGCTGTGGGTTCTACTCCCACAGTAGATAGATGCATTGTTGATACTGTATTATGTTGTAAAGGGGGTGGATGCTGCAGTCCTTTTTGGTAAAGATACCTAGTAACTATGAACCTGTTATCAGTTTGTCATCCATTCCCTATTGCAATATTACTAGCTTATCATTTTTTTAATGCAACTTAGGCATATTTTTCCTCAAGGGCAACAGGCACTTTATTTGTAGATTAAACAATGAAATATAAAGTAGCTTGCTAGCAGCGACCTCTTCATTAGTTACAGATTTCTTTAATGTGGAATTATTTAGATGACTTTTACTTCTTCAGAGATTGTGCATGTTTACTGATACTGGTGGACTGTAGAAGTTTGAGTAGACTTTTATGATAGAAATGTTCTGAATTGGGCAGTTTTGTCATTATTGGTGTATGCATTTTGTTTCATTGTTTACTGCAAAAATGTTCTGAATCGGGCAATTTTGTCATTATTGGTGCATGCATTATTTTCATTGTCTACTGGAAAAATGTTCAAAACAAATTTAAAACGCCCTCTAACAACTGTACTATATTGTACAAGGAATATAATTTAATACAATCAGGAAGGTGTATCAAAGATCACATGTATGTTTCGTGTGCAAGAGGCCTATGATTTGCAAACAGTCCAAAGATAATCTTTATCTGCCACTGGCAAAATGTATTTTCTTTGAATGTGGGTTTCAATGAATGTGAGTTTTAAGGGCAGAGAAGTTTTACTGCAAAGTCTGTTTTCATTGTGAGATTGCATTGTTTTATTTAGCAGATGTCTTAGTGTTTGTGCTGTAAAATGCATAATAAAACTTTCAAATGAAGTCCAATTCATTGTAGAAGTAAAGCAGTATGCACATTAGTGTTTATGATAAATGGGGTGAAATAGCCAAGCAATGGTTCATTGGAAAGGCTGCAAGGGGGAGGCTCCATTCGATCATGATTTTGTGAAGGGAAGGGCGGCAAACTCAAAGACAGCCCTGGCTGAACTATACCTCTCAACTGTATAGATTTTCATAGAATGAATAGATTTTTGCTTCTTATTTTTGTTTTGTTCCTCATAAAATGTGTGGTTTTCTGGCAAATAATTTAGGAAGTAAGTCACTAAATAATGACAGACACTGAGTTTCAGACTTCATAACCTTCAGAAAAATGCAAGCTAAAGCAAGACCTGTTATTCTATCAATTGTCTCAGTTTATACAACAATTTATACTACTGTTTATATGTTCCCCCAGTATATTTGGCCTTGTCCAGATTTTCTGCATTAACAGGTTGAGAGGTACGTGCAAATAAATTGCTTTATAGAATTAGGCATATCCAAACCTCTCAACTGTCCCCGATTTTGGCTCAAAATGTTGCTCTTCCCCTAATAATCCCGCTGCAAAATGGCAATTTTGGAAGAAAATGTGGTAGGCTTACAATTAAGAAATAACTGTAATAATCAGAGTTATAGATTACTTTTATTTCAGAAATGCATGTAGAATATTTTATTTTGTCAACTGCTCAAGTTAGCAGTACTAATATTAAAAAAGTGTCCCTTCTTTGACAGGTTCCCATCTGTATTGTGTGGCTTTTTTATATTTTTGCATCATATTTTTGGTCCATTTTTCATAAAATTGTGTTTTTTTGGCAAATTAGTGGCAAATCATTAAAGACTTGAAGTTAGAGAATAATGACAGTCATTTGAATTTCAGATTTCGTACCTTTCAGAAAATTCATGCTAATGCAAGACCTACTATTCTATTATCTTTGTAAGTTTATAAGAGCAATATTTAAAAATTGTCCTTATTTTTGGGCCTTTGTCCCACTTTTATGTATGGCTCTGTCCATATTTCTTGTTCTGAGGTTGAGAGGTATGACAAATGTGTCAGGGCCATCACAGTCAGCCAGAGATATTTCAAATTGTGACATACTTGTTGCACCCCACTCCCCCATGTAGTGACTCTGGATGTGTCCAAGCAAGGCAAGGAGCAGTTATGCAGTGTAAATGTGCAGAGTATTCCCCCATCCAAGGTAGACACAAGTGCTACTTTTATTCTGTCCTTGATTTTGCAGAATGTTCAGGTTTCTGTCATATTTTTATACTGTTAATGTATGCTTATTATTACTCAGAAAGTGCCTGTTGCTCTGTGTTTAAGTAGCAATGCTTTAATGACCATCAGGTAAGATTGTCTGAGATTGTAAGATGCAAGTAAGCTTTAATAAGCATACTGTTAAAGAATTGCCAACATTGAAAGCCTTTCTGTTGTTGCCATGCAGAGAATACCAACATAACTAGATAATGTATAAGCCTTGGGTATTGAAATGCATATGACAGTATTTGTAATGAAGGACAGGATTGCATTATTATAAGAAACTCATTACATTTGTTGGAGACTTGCAGTCATCCTTGCAGGCTTTACCTGTAAACCCAACAGAATGCCAATCTATCCTGTGTGGTCCATTACCTGTGCAGTAATCCTTTAAGCAATGTATTTTGAGCTTGTTTCTTGCTTGCTTTTCATTTTTTACTTTGATCATGTTTTCCCCATGAAACAAGTAGATAGTTGTCAGGCAGCAGGTCTTTTTTAGATAAGAAACATTTTTACAAGTGGGGGTATCACAGAGATTGCTACTTTCAGCATGTTACTTGGTACTTTAATAAAGCTGAATATAAATTATAATTAGAACTAGAGTGCAAGGAGAAGTGGTTTGAGTTGAGTGCTGATTGTTTTTCTTATACTTGATTTTGACTGGAATTCCAGTAATGTATTTAAAAAGTAATTTATTTTTTCATGCCTCACAACCTTTTTGTTTCCATCTAGATATTAAGAAAGCTGTCATGCAGCCAATGCATTGAAATATTTTTTTTTCTTCTACACTTCATTTTGTCTTGATTGGACTCTCATAATGATGATTTAGCACCCAGGGCAGCATATTTAATTAAAGTTACAGTTTCTGTGGTTTTGAACATAGCTCCTCCCCTTTCTAGTTGGCCACACTCCTTCCCATTGATCCCACCCATTCCCTGTCTCCTGCAGCCCCCCTTTGATTTGAAGTCACCTGCTGCCATTGACATTGTATATATTATAAGGGACAGTATTGTAATAGCAGGAGACTTTAACTGTATTTTAAAAGATGAGGGCACTAATTCTGCTAGAAAAAGAAGGCTATCTGCACCTGCTAAGGAATTTAAAAAATAAATATGGATTTAATTCAAGCCAGAGATACACATAACTTTTCAGAACCAGATTCTCTTTTTTTTACACACTACTCTCATAGACATGGGACAGTATACATGTCTACCAATTTAATAAATTGTTTAGACAAGGTTAAGACTATAACTTGCCCACTTTCTGACCATAATGAAATAACGTTTCAATTAACATTAAAGCAAAAATCTTAAAAATCCTATAAAATGTATTTCCACATATGTAACTACTTTGAAAGAGTTTAAGGAATATTTCCAGAAAGAAACTGAAATGTTTTAGATTAGTAATTACATGCAACACATATCTATGATATATATATATATATATATATATATATATATATATATATATATATATATATATATATATATATATATATATATATATATATATATATATATATGGGACACCTTAAAGGCATATTTATATGGCAAAATTATATCTTGGTATACTTCAAAGAAAAAACAATGGAATAAAGAATTGATACAATTACAAGAACAAATAGATAAAGTAAAACTAGATAGTCAAACAAAAACAAATACAGATATTTTAGCAGCTGGCCTAGTCCAGTTTTTCTGACTCACAACCTTGTATTACTTTGTGTCTATCCCCTTCCCCCACCTTGAACCTGCACAACTCCCTCCCATGCCGGCTTAATTACAGAGGTATCTTCCTTTTACTTTTCTGTGATAGGTTCTGCAGTCTCGAGGATTGGTGTAGTCCCGCTCTGTTCACCTCGCTTTGCTCAGCTCACTCTGCTCCCCTATCCTGTCCCCATTTCTCACCCACCACCACTACCTCTACATTTGTTCTAACCCCAGATCACCTGACCATACTCTCTTCCAATCAAAGACCTCTCATACACACCCCCTATCAAATTTCTACCTTAAAAAGTTACATAGTATCTACTTGCCATGCATTCACACTCACACCCATACTTGAACCCCAAACCTCTAAGACCCAACCACTACTCCCTCATAAAATAGCATTAATCCTAGGATTTCTCTTCCTAACCCTCACATACCTAACAAACATCACATCATTATATACAAGCACATCACTAGAAACCACATCATTCCACATAACACTTTCTCAAACAAATATACACTCACACATTTTCTTTCCTATCTCTGCTACACTATTTAAAGACAGTTTAATCCTACACACTCATGAATCTTACATAACCCCATCTTACACTAGAAAAACATCATTTAGATCCAACATAGACATAGTGTACAAAATTAATCACATACTGTTTATCACAAAAAATCTACTTATATCTGGAGACATACACCCAAACCCTGGACCACAAAACTCTCTACTCTCTGCTAGGGAAATCTCTGACTTATTGATTCTGAATGTCAACATCAGAAGTATCTCTAACAAACTTTCTAACCTACACACATTTATAGCTCACTACTCCCCTGACATACTAGCTATTACTGAAACATTGCTAAAACCCAGTACCCAAAATGAAGAAATTCTCCCACCAGGATATAATATCCTAAGACTGGATAGAGTGGGCAAAAAAGGAGATGGAGTTGCTATCCCCTACAAAAATACAATCAACATCAAACGTCTACAAATCTCCATACCTAAATTTTGAAATGCCTAAACCTGAGGTTTAACCTTAAGCATAAATGGCACAAAAAGTATCATTGTCTGCTGTTATGTTCCCCCAGGTAATAACTCTCCCATCATTGAAGAAATGTTACAGTGGGCCACAGATAATCTCCCCCAAGAAACCATCTTACTAGGTGACCTGAACATTGATTGGTCAGCCTGTACCTCTAACAACCCCACTAACCATATTCATCTTTACAGTTTTACACAACTTATCCAAAAATCCACTAGAATCGACAAAAAACCCACAAACAGTCTATTCTACATTGGACACTAATTAACTGCCCCAAACAAAGCTATCAGACAGGATGCCTTCCTGATGGTTTTAGTGACCATCTCACCACCTTTCTCCTGCAGAAACATACCAACATAGCCAAACCCATTGTTTTTAGACAAGTCAGAGATGATCGTAAATGAAATATACAAGAACTAAACAGTATTCTAAAATATAGTAACTAGAAACCACTACAAACCCTAAATCTAGGCCAAGCCATAGACTACTTCAACAATATTCTTATCAATATCCTTGATAGACTTGCACCATTTAAGAAAATAAGAGCCAAGGCAAACTATGCACCATGGCTACCTAGGGAAACTAGAGCCCTTCTAAAATCAAAGGATAAGGCTTGGAAAAATTGGAAGAAAGACAATACTAGCCTAGTCAAACAAAGTTACCTACAACTTAGAATTCAGGCTAAGAGACAAACTAAAATCAATAGACAAAATTACTTCCTCAATATCCAAAACAAACATTCAAAAGATCCCCAAACGTTTTGGCATGCCATTAACTCTCTCCTAAACTCTCTCCTAACTCTCTCCTAAAACTAGGCAAAACGACCACTCCCACTCCTAACTCCACAAATGACAACAATGACATTGCCTCACAATCCAATCACCACTTCACATCTTAGCACTATCCTCCCAACTATCCAAAAACAGCCTTACATATTACCCAAACAAATGCCCTGACAACATCCCATCCTTTACGCTCTCACCCGTTCCCAACTCAAGAATTAAAAAACACCTCCTAAAACTGAAACCTACCACCCTTGCCACTGACAATCTACCAGCCAACTTCCTAAAAATAGCTGCTGAATCCTTATCCTACCCTATTTCTAGTCTTCTCAATCACTCCATACAAGAAGCATATGTCCCATAACTATGGAAGGTATCATACATTATTCCACTTCATAAAGACGGAAACTCTTATGAATACTCAGATTATCACCCCATTGCCATTCTATCCCCTTTATCTAAAATACTAGAGAAATGTATACATTCTCAGGTGACACAATTCCTAAACTCACACCATCTCCTCTTCCCCACACAGCATGGCTTCTGACAACATCATAGCACAACCACCACTGCTGTCTTTCACCAATCTGATCAAATAACACAGAAATAATAATAACTTTGTATCTGCAATATTTCTAGACCTCTCCAAAGCATTTGACATGGTATCACATTCCTTACTACTAGACACCCTGACATACCCATCCTTTGCCATTTCTGCTACAGCCTGGTTTAAATGCTATCTGTCAAATAGGCAACAATCTGTCCAATGGCAAAGTGTACTATCCCCCTTACTCCAAACTACCATAGGTGTACCACAAGGCTCCATATTAGGCCCATTTCTTTCCTCCACATTTACCAGTAATCTCCATACCACCACATAGCATGCTTCACTTATACAATACACTGACAATTCAACTCTTATCTGCTCAGATCCATCAGTTCCCATCCTACAACAACTCACCCAGGAATCCTTTACCTCTGTGGAAAGTTGGATCACTCAGATCCAACTTATCCTAAACCCTAATTAAACCAAATTACTATTTTTCACCCCAACAATACCATTTCTACCCCTCTATCCTTCACCATCTCCTCCAAATATGACACTATTATCTCCCTTCTAACCATACCTAACTCCTTGGAATTGAAATTGATAAAAATCTACACTTCGACATCCACATTTCACAAAGTATCAAAAAAATCCATAAAAAAATGGGAACACTATATAGGCACAGGAAATCCCTCTCAAAACAAGCACGGATTACCCTAGCTCAAACTCACCCCTTGTTTACCCTAATGTATGTTGCTCCAATTCTTACCCAGCTTAGAAAACTTGACCTTGCCAGATTCGAATCATGTTATAATAAAATCACCAAGTTTGCATAGAATTCTACCTTTAGAACCCACCATTGCCAGGCATTAAGGGAACTGCAATGGCTGGAACTGCCCTAGCTACTAACCTATCACCAATTACTCATTGCCTACAATGTGGTAACACATCCAGAAAAAACCCTGCACTTGGCCAACTTCTCACCCACTATAATACAAATCATCCTCTTCGATCTTCTGATAAACCCATCCTCTGTATGTCTAGGGCTAACAATAATGCAGGAAAAGCACTGTTCTCCCACTCCATAGCTAGAATCTGGAATAATCTCCCTCCTGCTCTGATTTCTGCCCCTACCTATTCTCACTTTAAAAACTCACTTAGAACATACTTAAAGAATAAGTGGCTATGCCCATGTATTACATAAGTCCTCAAATTATTCAACTTATATACCTCACTACCTATTATACCTACTGTAATATATATTACAGTCTCGGTCTTCTAATGTTGATTGAATTTGTATACTTATTCTGTTATTAACCATGTGTAACTATTTTTCCTGTATCTATATATAGGTCTTGTTATGTCTTCTGCTGTATACTGTATTTTAACATATTGTTTGAAAATTCCATTTTTACAGTATTTTAACATAATGTGTAAAATTTTACTTACTGTGGAGCTTTTCTCCCTGGGACTCTGTAGAAAATGGACCTGTGTCCAGTGGGACCATCCTGGTTAACAAATGTAAAATAAAAATAAATAAAAATAAATAAGATATTAAAACAGATAAATGAACTGAATGGTAAATATATAGAAATTATAAATCATAAAACAATTATTAATTTGGAAAGGATCAAAATCATTAATCATTCAGTTAACCTTAAGTATATGCATAAATTAGTTTAGAAACTAAAATATACAACAAAACTAACCATATTAATGAAATATGTTCTCCTTCCAAAAAAAAAAAAAAGAAAGCCTCTGACCTAGAAGATATTCTAAAAGAATTTAGTGATTATTTTACTAGACTAAATGGAGGTAATTCTTTAATGAATCCTCAAGAAAAAATAAAACAGTTTGTTAAGAAATATACTAAAAAAAATAACTATTGACCAAATTAATTTTATTGACAAACCTATTCTAGAATCTGAATTAAAGACACATATTAAAAAACTAAAAATAAATAAGGCTCCTGGTAATGAGGGTATCATTCCTGAAATCTAAAAGTTAATAACAAAAGATCATTTTAATATATTACTTAATGTCTTCAACATGCTAACAAATTTAGAATGTGCCCCCCCCCATCATGGAAACATTCTCTCATTACCCCAATATTAAAGCAGATAAGGGTCCAATAAAATATTCATCTTACAGACCAATTTCTTTGTTAAACATTGATTATAAACTATTTATTTCCACACATACAGAGTGAAACAGTTTCTTCCTCTTTTAATTGATAATGATCAAACAAGTTTTATGATAACAGAAATTCATATTATAATATTAAAAGAATAGTGTCCCTGATTGATCTAGCCAATAAAGCAAACAAAAAAATAACTATAGTAAGCCTCAACATTAATTCTGCTTTTGATTTGGTAAATTGCATTTATCTTCCATTAGTACTTGAGGAAAATTTTTTCTCATAAATCTATACAACATATTAATCTTTTATATATTAATTCTGAGGAATACATTAAAATAGGCTCATTTACATCAGAACCAATACAAATTTCCAAAAGAACTAAACAGGGATGCCCACTTTCACCCTTATTGTTTACTTTAGTTATTGAACCATTTGCTAATCTTATAAGATCAAACCCAGACATTAAAGATGTTTTTGAAGATAATGATTTAACAGTTATGGTCCAGCTGTTTGCAGATGATATTCTTTTGACCCTAAATGACTATAATAGCTCTTTTTCAATTCTTTTTACTCTAATGGAGATTTTTAAAAAATCTGGACTTACTTTCAATGAACATAAGACAAACATATTATGCATACATTATAGTAAAAAGGACATGTGGAAGACTTCAATAAATATGTAGTTTAAGAAAAACAGATAAAATATTTAAGAATAGTTATTGCTGAAAGTGTTCATAAAATAATAGATATCAATTATGAATCTAGTCTGTCATCTATTGAAAACCTTATAAATACATGGGCTAGATATTTTTTACTATGGACAAGAGACTTTCTATAACTTAAATGATCATTCTCCCTAAAATTTTATATATAGTACAATCCCTATCTTTACCTCCTTCTAAAACCATTATAAAAAGGTTTAATTCTTTAATTTTAAGTTTCTTATGGTATCCTAGTAAACCTAGGATAGCATTAAGTAATTATACTAGAGATTTGTCTCATGGAGGCATTGGGTTACCAGATTTAGAATGGTTCATATTACATTATTGAAAGATAACATAATCAAATGCTCAAAACATCGAAACAGCTGCATATCGAAGCTTTTATTGTGGGGGGCTGAGACCCCACACCCCCCGCTAAATATATATTTCAAGTCTGAGATCTCACTACAGTGAGGAAAGGGCAAATATCCCAATCTTCACTGTACTATGATCCCACAATGCGATCTTCAAAATGCGGCCATTTTGAAGTTCTGAGCGTTCGATTACGTTATCTTTTGATAACGTAATAGGAACCCGATTTAGAACTATATTCTATAGCATCTATTATCAAAACAATAACTCTATGGTCAAATAGTTTTTATACTGCTAAATGGAAAGACATTCTAGGAAACTTCTTGACTCAATTAATCTTGAGACATTCAAATCAATATTTAACATCAAGTAATTCTATGTATTGGTTATTAAAAGAACATTTCATAAATAATCTTAAATTAATAGTCAAATCAGATATTATTAACATAATAATAATGCTTTGAGAAGTTTATTTATAAAAATCCAGCCTGTAAAGTATGTTTTTGTCTTATTTTTCCTATAGCCCATACTCAGAATAATATTTCCTCTTTAAATGTATCTGTAATGGCTACTTTTAAAGAAAATAACATGATATATTGGTCTCAGTTGTTAAATAAAGAAAATGTTTACTCAACTCAATATGTAATCAGAAAGTTTAACTTAGATGTAAATTTATGGCTACATGTTTAAAACTGTATACAATAAGTTTAACATAGAAAAGAGGTCATGCAGCCATTAGTAAGAAAAACTGTTCCTAACTTTATTGATCTTTTAATGATTCTTGTACAACAAAAAACAAATGGAAATAACATATTATCCAAAATATATAAAACAATAAGAAAAGAAGTACAATATATTAAAAAATACATTGGAATTATTTTAAGCATATAAATAATACATTCCCCAGTGATGAAGACAAATCACTATTTCTCTTATCATCCAAACTAACCACATCTACACTTAAATGGAAACTGCTTTCATGGAAATTATATATAGGTCTTTTTATATACTACATCAAAAAGAAATAATATCTAAAACTAAAATTGTTTGTTGGAGATGTAAATTTGGTATTACATCTGACTGGGAACATATATTTTTTGAATGCATTAAAATCAAACCATATAACTGTGGTGGTGGTGCTGCGGTAGCGTTGTTGCCTCACAGTAAGATGTTGCCCTGTTTGATTCTCAGCTAGAGCGTCCTCTGTGTGGAGACATGCATGAATGGGCGTACCTTCGTTGAAGGTTGTGCGTCAGGGCCGGCAACTCAGCATGTAAAAATCTACTGCAATTCATTAGCAGACTGGAGTTCTGCTGTGGTGACCCCTAACCGGGAAAAGCCAAAAGACACAACAACAACAACAACTGGAAAAGAATTAATGACTTTTTACAGGCCTTATTTTCTGATAAATTCATCTTAACCAAATTCTTGGCCCTTTTTAATAGTCCAATACCTGACTGTGTTATAAGACTGAAGTATTCAATTTTGTGGAGTTTAATAACAATTGCAAGGAAAGTAATAACAAGAAATTGGAAACATGAACGTAATTTCTCCTTCTATGAATTCTGGAACATTGCCTGTGAAGTATGTCATCTAGAGATTATTACAATAAAATCGAGATCAGCAAAAATCACTTCCTCATGCAATGCTTAGACATGACTAAGTGAATTCTTAAACACACAATGATTGTTTTCCTAGGAATAATTTAGATTTTGTATTGCATATATTATTTATGACTTAGCAGAAACCCTTGTAAATAGTTGTTTTAAATATTTGTTTTATATGTTGCTTATAATAGTTTAACATTTGGTTTATGATTATTTTTTACCTTCTACTATGTTAATTATTTCCTTTTACATTAAATGTTATTATTTCCTACTTATGTTTTCAACATTTTTTTTCATAAAATATTTGAGAAAAAAATAAGTAGAATAAGGAAAAGAGGAAAGTATTTACAACACAATAGTGCATTACAGGTCTTTACATGGAGACACACTGCCATGAGAAATTCCCTGTAAAACTGTAGCTGAAATATACTATTTTAAAAGAAAAGCTATACATAATGAATCAATGTAGAGGAGAGGAGGCTCCAAAAATTCTACATTTTAGTCTATGCTTCTTTCAAATGTTTTCAAATGTTTTGAGAAATATAAACATTTATTAAATTCATTAGTTATTGTATTAATGAATTGATGAAGTCATTTTGTACAAGATGAAAGCTCTCATCACACATGGCATTACAGCAAACTAATAACATTATATTTGTGTATTTGAAAGTTCTGAGGAAGATTTATAAGTGAGAATTAAAATATTGCGATGAAATATATTTGTGGACAATGTAAAATAGATGATATGTGGATTCATTACTTAATAAAATGAAACGACAATGAGGCATAGAGAATAGATCTAATATTATTGTGAAAGGTGCCTGAAGTGTGTTTAAGCTGATGTATTTTATGTTTGGAATATAATTTTGTAGATGGGAAAAATAACTTTATTGGAAATGTAGTATGATGTGATAATTAGGAATTACTTTTAAATAATGTCACCTATATATTTTGTGAATTGTAATATGACATTATGACAAAGAATTTAGTGTGGGTCTTGACTCTGGTTGATTGCCACTGTTGAAGTGACACCCCAACCATATTTGCAAAAATGGGAAAAGGGGCTGAGGATGGATGGATTAAGAATTACTTTTAATATATTACTTCTACATCTTGTGTACTAAGTGTCATTAGATTTTTTTACATCTAACTGAGTCTCTTCCGACTCAGACAGATAGAAATTAGGTTTAATGTCTCTTGCAAAGGTTGGCACCTTTGGAGTGTACTACATTTTCAGTACTGGAACATAATTCAGAGAAAATGGTGTGAGTATGGAACACAGTGTTCCTTTTTTTACATCAAAGAAGACTGCTAGTTTCTGACAACAAAGTAGTTGAACTGCAGCACATGTTGCTATGTTCAGAATACCAAGATTTCTATTACCTACTTCCAATTTATATAAAAAAAACAAAGACAAATGTCTGCAGCAATGATACATAGGAGTTTAAGTCCATGTCTTGCAAAACTGGGAAATGATGCTTCCACTCAATTATATTTCATTAACAACTAGTATTTTCAGTGAATGCTAATGTGTAGCTAAACAGTTCAATTAATACAAGTTTTAAAAGCCTACTATCTGCATTCCACACCAGCACAAATATTCATAACACAATAGCTATAAATAAATTCTTGTTTTTATACTGCATTTCTTCTGCAAAATTGCAACAGTATCTTTCACAGACAAGTAAGACAGGTGCAGTGGTTCTCCTTATAGTTACATTAAAGGTTTAATAAAAATATTGTTGTATAATCTGAGCTAATTAGATACCAGCAAGAAGTGAATGTGTTCAAAGATAAAAGAAAAAATGAATTAACTGAACAATCTGGTAAAGCCAGGATCACTGACTCAAAAATTTTGGGATGAAGAAGGAATTAAAAGTAAAAGTTAAATAAAGGTTAAAGATAAGTGGGTTTTATAGCCACGGAACTGTAAAAATGAACAGGTTCAAATTCATCAAGTAAACAGAAAATGTGTAAGGACTGTGCTTTTGCAGCAAAAAGTCATTAGATGTAGGCTGTAACTAATAATTAAACAACAGGATAAAGAGCAAGGGGATGGCATACATAACATTAGATGTTTAACAGCAGAATAAGATGTAGAGAAGGATATGAAGTTAAGAAGAGGATGGCTTTGTTGACAAAAATACATCAGAGTGCATGCTTAGACACTGTGACAGTTAAGACAACAACAGAGTAACAGAGTGAGGAAGCTAGGAGCCTAGGCAAAAATAAACATAGAAGAAAAATCCAGTAGTACTGGCACAGAGAGTGTTGAAAGGAAGTAAGGAATAAAACAAAGAAGGAAATGAAAGAGCACCAGTCTGATGATTGTTGTGTGCTCACAAAAAGGCATAAGAACCCATGATGAGACAGTGCCAAGGGAGGAACTCCTATCGAGTAAGGGTGAGAAAAGCCTGATAAGTTCAGGAACGATAGCTTACATTCATAAAACTTGTATCAAGTCTTATTGGATATGACAAATCAAACTCAGCTTAAACTAATCATTGGAGCATGCATTTTGAAACAAATTATAATGCCAAAAGAACAGCTAAAGAAGTGAAGAAAAAAGAACTAGGATTAAGAAAATTTTGGAAAAAAAAGATGAAAGTGCCATGAGCTTCTCAGATACACTGCATGAAAATAGAGTAAGGAAGAGAGACACAGAAAATGAATAACTCAATGTAACCTTAGTGCTGAAGTACAAAGTAGCAGATGCACAGAAGGTAGCTAAGCTTTAGAGAAAGGCACTGGAAGGAGGAATGATATGTTCATAAGCAGGTTTAGGTGATAGTCAGATAGTGCAGCCATAGACATGAGAGGCTGTACATTTTTTTGGTAGACTGGCAACTGCACACATTCAAGTACAAACAGAAATAATAGCTTGTATAATGAAAATTGTTGGTGCAGTGGTGGATTGAGCAGCATTGTTGTCTTACAGTAAGGGTTTTTCCAGATGTTCTACATATTGATCATTGCTGCAGTAGCCTTAGCTATATTGGTTGTATCCTGTCACGAATATAGCAGCTTCAGAGCAGCTTCCATGCCCCCAGACTGAGAAGCAGCTTGAACTGACGTAACTAAAACCCATGTTTGGGCCCAAAGCCCTTCAATGCTTTCCTGCTGCACAAGAGCATATTCCTCTGTGGCTTGAAAGGAAACTAGTTTTGGATCTTTCTTACCTAAACCTGTTTGACATTGTGCCCAAATTCAAAATTATGTCATTTCACAACCTGTTGCCTTTTCTTTTTCTTTAAAGTTTCCTGGTAACCCTAGACTTAAAAGATGCTTATCATCAAATTCCTATTCACCCAGACTTCAAGCATTTCTTAAGGTTTTGTGTGCCTGGATCACATTATTAATTCTCTGTCTTGCTGTTTGGACTTCCATGGCACCAAGAGTGTTCATAATGTGTCTAGCTCCATTGCAGACTAAAGGGTATCCACATTTTTCCATATTTAGATGACTTGCTTATCTTTGCAGAGTCTTTTTCAAAATGTCAGGAATCTCTCTCTTGGGTGAGAGATCTCTTGCACAAGCTTGGATTCCAAGAGGACATTCAAAAGTACATTTTGACTCCCTCACACAAGATTGTGTTCCTAGTACGTCAACTAGACACCTCAGTTCAAAGAACTTTTCTTCCACAGGAAAAATAGATCTTTATTTAGATTTATTTCTAAGGTTTTCCACTTAGATTTTGGCCACTGTGGAGAATACCTCAAGATTTTGTGCCACATGGCATCTAGGATTCACATGATACCACTCGTAAGACTCCACATGAGAAAGATGTGTTTATATCATGTTATTAAAAGATGAAAATAGCAAACGTTATTTCATCAAACCTAAAATATCTAAACCACATAATATCAAACATTCAGAGCAGCAAATTTTTTCCTTGGGAAAAAAAATCGCTATTCCGAAACACATACACACAACACAAGCACACCTAAAAAACATCAATACACAAACATACACTTATAATCCTATAACTAACCCTACAATAAACTATACATACACTACTATCTATCCACTTACCTTAACCCTAACCCTAAGGTCCGTCACTATCGCACACTCACCTAATCTGTGCCCTAACCCTAACTCACTTAACCCACCCCTAAACCTAATTCACCTAACCTGTGCCCTAACCCTAACTCACCTAACCCATGCCCTAACCCTAACTCACCTAACCCGTGCCCTAATCCTAACAACCACACAATCGCACACTTACCTAAACCTGACCCATAAGTCTCCACCACAGTGCTGAAAATAGTGAAGCCACAGAACCAGCCAACCAAATTCTTTCCCTAGGAAAGAATTTGGGGTTCTGCAGCTTTGCTATTTTTAGCATTTGATTAAAATGGGTCGATATTAGAACATTCGAAGTTTTAAAACTGTGATGTTCTGATGTAGACCCAGAAAGATACAGTGGTATCTGAAAGCTCATTGGTCCCAGCATCAACACCCTTTATCTTTTCAGATCCCAGTACTGGGGTCTGTTAGAAGAGAAATCACTTGGTGTAGGCAACAGCTATCCTTAAATCAAGGTCTCCCCTTCTTCATCTCTACTCCAAAGCAGTCAGTCTCCACAGTGCAGGAGGTGTGGGGCATCATGAACAGATGCAAACATATAAATATTAAGGAGATGTTTGACCTGTCCAAGGCACTCAATTCTCTGCTCCATCTTTGGTCCATCTTCTGATGGTTACAGACAATATCAATGTGATGTGGTACAACAAACCAAGGGAGAAGCAGGTCATACCCCCTTAACAACTAGCCATGTTGGCTTGGGAAATAGCTTCACAGCACAATCTTACTCTAAAGACATCATACATTCTGTCAGAGCAAAACTGTGTGGCAGACCAGCTGAGCAGGACAAAGGCAGACCCTCATGAATGGAAACTAAATCCTGGGTGTCTTCCAAGATTTGATCCATCTGTGGGAAGTTCCTCACGTAGACCTTTTTGCCTCCTCTCTGAACAATCATCTGGCAAAATTTTGTTCCAGGACTTCATGTAAGAAGGCCTGAAGACAGGTACCTTTTTTTTGGACAGGAATTTTCTTGTATGCCTTTCCACCCTTTCCACTAATATCCAGGGTAGTTCTGAAGTTTTGGAAGGACTATACAAAGATCATTGTGGTGGCTCCCTTTTGGCCCATGCAACCATGGTTTTCCCATCTTTTGGAAATGGTCAGGGGCAATTACCACAAGCTTCCTCACAGAACGGATCTATTAATTCCTTTTAGGTACATGTTTTCTGGGGTTGTGCAGCGGGTACTAAATCATATATTTGCAAATGGAAAAGGGTTTCTATTTGGTGCCAACAACATAACCAGCACCCATTCAGGGCTAGCTGTTGTCTGGTTTTACAATATTTGTGTGAGTTACTATTCTATGCCCTTTTTTATTCCTGCATCAGGGTTCATTTATCTGCCATATTAGCATGTCTGCCAATAGATCCTCCTCTTTCAAGGCAATTGTATGCCAAAATATTCTTGAAAGGGCTTTTTCATAAGAGGCTTTCAAGTAAACCAGTGGTCCCTTCCTGGGATCATAGTTTTGTGTGAGAGAAGCTTAAACTTGCTCCATTTGAACCAACTAATCTGGCTGACATGAGGTTCTTAACATGGGAAAACAGTTTTATTGATTGTTTTGACCTCTGCAAGAAGGGTATCAGAGTTACTTGCTCTTTTAATGGGTCAGTAATACCTAATTTTCCACAAGGACAGGGTTTCTTTGACAACTAATCCTTCTTTTATGCCTAAAGTGGTATCTGAGTTTACTTTAAGCCAAACTATACATCTCCCTGTTTTCTTTCTTGAATTTAAAAATGAGGGAGACATGATATTCCATACTTTGGCTGTCTACAGACAACTCAGATACTGTCTTGACAGAAATAAATCTTTCAGATCTTTGGATCAATTGTTTGTTTCTTTTTAAGGTAAGAAGAAGGGACAACCTATGTCAAAATTGGCTACTTCCAAATGGTTGTCTAAGGTTATTACCTTTTGTTGTACTCACTATGACAAATGTATTCCAGGTAGGATCAAGGCCCATTTTACAAGGACCTTGGCTACTTCTATGGCTTTTTGGAAAGGGTTGGATTCTAGAAGTATTCTAGTAGCTGCTACTTGGTCCTCTTTACATAATTTTACAAAGCACTGTACACTTGATTCCTTCTCTATGTCTAAAACATGCTTTGCTAGAACCACTCTCTAGTGGCTCTTGAACCCCTTCTCCTTTCACCTCCCAAATATAGTTAGCTATGGTGATCTAGCTATATAGCTAAGGCTACTGCAGCAGTGATCAATATGAAGAACATAGTACAATCAAGTAAGTTGAACTTACCATAACAGTAGATGTTCGAATGATCACTGCTGCCGTAGACACTCCTTCCATACACCTCCTTGTTATTTGGTGTGTTTTTTATGCAAGGGTGTAGACACTTGTTTTTTTTTTTGGTTATTCTTAGCCTTGTCCTTTAAGGGCTCAGCATCCCTCTTTCTGCTGGCAGGAAAGCTCTGAAGGACTTCACACCCAACCTTGTCTTTTAGTCAGCTCAACTCAAGTTGCTTGAAAGTTTCGGTGAATAAAGGAGCCCTGAAGCTTTGGAAGCTGGCTGTCTTCTATATCCTTGGCAGAGCATAACCCATATAGCTAATGCTATTGCAGCAGTGATCATTCAAGCATCTGCTGTTATGGTAAGTTCAACTTACACAACTGTACTTTTTGTTCTTCTGAGTAGATAACATTTACTCCTGTGCCAGCATAGATCTTCACCAGGTATTCTTGCTTTCTCCCACACAAAGACTTATGGTGGGTGGATTAATGACAATTGACTGTAGACAGTACCATAGCATTCTATATCATCTCAAAGTAGAAGAGTTAAAAAAGAAAAAAGGGTCTTCTTGTCTCCGCAAGTGTGCACCCATAGCAAGCTATTTGCTAAAAAGGTAACATGCAGAAACATACTGCCACATACACTCAGCTAATGCTAAAAGCTTTGGAGCTTTATTCAAGATATACATGCAGTATTGACATACATTTATAAAGCCATGATATCCACTCATCTTCATAAATGAATGTTGATTCTGCACTCCCAAATCCCCTGCCAACTTTGGCAGATTCCTCTTTGTCTGTAGGTGTCTATAAACTTTGTGTGTGTGTGTGTGTGTGTGTGTGTGTGTGTGTGTGTGTGTGTGTGTGTGTGTGTGTGTGTGTGTGTGTGTGTGTGTGTGTGTGTGTGTGTGTGTGTGTGTGTGTGTGTGTATAGAAGAAATTACTGAAAAGCTTCTTCTTTTCCCTATTTGCCTACTAAAATCTGTGGAGGGCATTGACTGTTAATTAGGGCTGCTATAGGGCTCAGATGTCACTCAACAGTATTTGATGGTTGAATGATGAAGAGAGACTTAAGAAATATACCCAACAAGGAAAAGCAACATATCTGATTTATTTTTCTTCAAATAAGAAAACATGACAAGGGTAAATATTAAAAAGGTCTTTGACAACAGAGCCCATGTCATAGTGTTCAGAATCTTTTACGTATTTCTGGGAAGAGTAACTAGGGAAGAGGTCTGAGCATGCAGTAGATTTAATGCCGTTTGTTATCCAGTCCTTTAAAAAATAACACAGACGATTACTGTTTGCAGAGCAACATTTCTGTAGGAACTTCAGGCAACATCTAGGTTATAGACTAAAATCTTGAATTAAAAGATGAGGGGAGTATGAATACAGATGACAACTAGTCTAACCAAAAATACTGATAAGGCAAACTGATCCAGCAGGAAAGTGGGGAAAGGCATGTAGGAGATTGATTATATGGTTATCAGTAATGGTAGCAGTAGTATTTTTATTTTGCAAGAGGTTGTTTACATGATTCCAGAAAAAAAGGAAGCAACAGTCATACTGCAGATGAAAGTAAAAGTAGAATAAAATGATAGAAGGATGATCGATAACCCCAGAAATTCATCATGGAATATGTGAAATATAGGGGCAATCACCAGGATATTCAACTTGTGGGACAGTAGAGATGATAATTAACAAATTGGATCAGAGAAAAGTACTGCATTCATTCAATTTCATATTGACAATTAAACAGAAGACCAATGCTACATCATAGGGTGAGAATGGATGGAGAAAATGCCTAGGTGGGAAAATGATGAAAAGCTGAAGCATGAAGAGCTCAGGGATCTTTAAGGAGACAGAATGTCCCAACAGATTCTAGACTAGATGGCAATAGTGCTTGGTAACTAACAGTTTCTTATAGAACCTCGGTGTGGCTGTATGCATTGAAAACTGTGACTGAACTTATATAATGAGGCAAAGAAGGAGGGCTGAAGCATAATATGCTTCCTAATCTCCTTTAATCTTTCCTCCATTCAAAGAAAGATTTTGGAAAAAATTCTGTCAAACAAGAGGATTGTGTCCTTGAATGGCATTTGTCATGCAAATGGACAGGAGTGACCCTTCCTACTTCTCCAGCTCCATGCCTAGGCAACCAAAGAGACAAATTAGTCCTGTTGATATAACATTCTTACGATTTTATAATTAGGGCTGCCATATTCTAAAATTCAAGTCCTAAAAGACTGGACACTGTTTTATGCAAATGTGAGATTCTGCAGGACAAACCATGCTCACAAACAGTACAAAGGAATATACTTCACTTTTTTCCAAATAAAAGTTTACTTTTATAGAATTTGAGTTTTACATGTTGTATGATATAACATTAAGGTGTTTTGGATGTAAACGTATTGTTTTATGCAACTATTAAGCGAAACTTAGGAAATATGTCTTAACCTAAAATCTTAATACAATTGCAATTTTGCATGTTTATTCACAAGACAAAACTGTCCAAATAGGGACTGTCCTTTATAAAGAACAGGCAGTAGCCACTTTTACACTGCCTTTGACACTATACCTCAATTAATGTATTTATTTATATTATTTATTTATTTGTGAACAGCATTAAATGCTGCAGGACATAAGTCCAAAAACAGTAAACTTAATATGAAACTTGTTTACTTATCAGTACAAAATAGTAATAATTAGGGAGAAACTCTTTACAGAGCAGAAGGAAAGGAAAATATTCATGAGATTCAGCATTAAGACCAGATCCTATTTAGCTATGCTTTTTAGGCAACTTATTGATTTTGTAAAGCAACAAGAATATGATTTTGTCAGAAATAATAACATGGCTTAATACAAAATATACAGTTATCAAATATGTTATATCTGGGATTTATTTTAAAATGAATAAGTTTAGGTACTTAGTGAGGGATGTCCTTGAAAATCAACAGGCTGTGAAGTCTGCTAGGAGGCAATTAGGAAGTGCAGGTTTAGGGATAATATCAAACTAAGGTGGAATCAAGCAATGCAACATGAAACTGCAGCCATAATGGTCAATATACTGCTAAAGCACATAGGGAATTTGAATCAAGAGAAGAGACACGCAGGTATTCTCTGAACTGTACAGGGCACTGGTAAGAAAGCTTATGGAGTATTGCAGCCATTTCTCCAAGACCTAGTGACAATGAACAATTAGGCGAGTAGAAAGTATAAAATGGATAGTTTGCAAAGTGTAGCAGAGCCTGACATGGCTTAGATATGGAAAAGTCAAAGAGTATCAAATGGTCCTACAGGAAGAGTTAATGGAAAGAACACATGTTCTTTAGGCATACTATAGCATTTGGGGACATAGAACATATAATGGAGATGAAGTAAAATTACAAAAAGGTGGGGATAGAGTTTTGGATATATATTACAAAAAATATTTCATGGCAATTACTTTGAGAAGTTTTGTATTTTCCATAGAGGCCAGAGATGGTGGCACAGAATAGTACAATAGATGATCGGTACACATTGAAGAATGGACGGGACTTTTCCCAGGAGAAGCAACTGTATAGGATCCATGCACAACTCATGAGTGGACTCAGTGTTTTATACTATGGGTCACTATTTTCACATGCTTGCATACATGTAGAATTAATTAATCATGTGATATAATCATGATATACATGGAAAAGGCATTTAACTTTGGACCAAGTTTGATGAAATAAGTCCTATGCAAAACTACAACGAATTTTCTATTACTGCATAATATTCTGTTACATTTGTAGACATGTCCTCTGAACACTGAAATCCTTATGGTTGCATGTGACATTTGTGTTATGTCATGCCTTGCTCAGCTAGCACATTTCCAAACATCTTTGTTGGGAAAGTTATACTAAACATACATTCCATTTGTTAGTACATAGTATAAATATTATAAAGAAGTGTGTATGCTGCATCTGTGAATGGTGTACTACTTTTATGCTTTTGTTTAGCTTCATAAAGATTTCACATTCATGTACATAGCTATAGGATGGTTATACATTCTTAATATTAGATTTCAGATCTGGTAACAAAAAAAAAGGCTGTGAATCTTGCCATTGGGGTCTATATTAGTTCACTGAAATGGTATTCCAGTGAAGACCTATTCAGCGACCCATAATCAGTGAAAATTGCATCAGCAATTCACTGAATTTACTAAGGGCAACTAAATAGTTGCCTGAAGCACAACAGACCAACATTTACATGACTCGAACCCACCAAAGTGGGGGGCTTCATTCCCCACATCCCCCCAAGTATATACCAACTCCAAGATTGCACTACAGTGGAGAAAAAGGCAAAGTCCTGTAGCTGTCCATTATCCTTAGGACAACTATTTTGTTGCCCTTAGTGAATTTAGCGAATCGATGAAGTGATTTTTGCTGATTATGGGTCGCTGAATAGGTGATTGCTATTTTGGCGACCCACCATTGCATTTGTGTTTTACTTCCATAAATAAGATTTTCTTTTCTTTTGAGGAAACAGCTACACTGGAATACCATTTTGGTGACCTAATATAGACCCACCATTGCACTTGTGTTTTACATCCATAAATAAGATTTTCTTTTCTTTTGAGGAAAAAGATAGGTTTGTTATTTGTAAATCAAAGTGCTGTAGATTTGTGATACACATTCACAAAACTCAATCAACTATTAAATAAAACAAATGAATAGCGTTGCCTAAACAGACTGTTTTAATAAAAAATAGATTTAGTGCTTTCATCCTAAAAACTGACAGACTTCTTCAGAATAAAACTTAAATTAGGCAAACTCTAGTTAAAAGTTCTCCATAGCAACACATGACTGCAAAACAGACAACTTAAAGTATGTGTTTTCTTTTGGACAAATAGGCCAGCATAACTTTATGTGTGTAAGTCAGTGAGTGAGTAGGTGAGAGAGAGAGAGAGTGTGTGTGTGTGTGTGTGTGTGTGTGTGTGTGTGTGTGTGTGTGTGTGTGTGTGTTTGTGCATATGCATGCACCCATGGCATGTTGTGTTCATCTCTGTATTACTGATGTTACTATTTATGCATGAGTGCATGGCAGCATGCATGCTTGCTTGTCTTCAGTGTATACATTACAGTATTTGGGATTCCTGTCCTCTGGCACTGTGCTTAGTTCATTGTAGGGTTGAAGAAAACATCAGTCCCCTCACTACTCAACTCACATAGAACAAACATTTCATTGTGCACAACTGACAAGGCTGCATGCATGAATCATGGTTAAAAAGTTTTCCTCTATTTCCCATACTGTAGTGTGTTTTTACAACTACTGCATACCCTTTAAATAGTCTCACTGAGGTACTGATGGTCCCATGTTTAGCAGGAAAAATATCATCTTTCTGTACCTCATTGAGCATAGGTGGTCTTTAAATTAACAATATGTTGTTTTTGGAGGTATAGCCTGCATGTATTCAGTTGTCTACATAAAGCATTGTTTTCAAACTGGTGTAGTTTTTCATTTAGTCAGGTATGACTCACTGAATTACTATGTTCTTGTATTATAGTTATTTGACTGTGCCATGTGCTGTTACTTAATACATTGTAGAATCACTTTCCCCATTAACACCAAAAGCTATGCTATTTGCTGACTCATGTGATTAATGAATAGAGCTCTCTTTAGCTTTTCACATCTGGCAGAGTAACGTTTTTAAGAGAAGTTACCGAGTCTGAATAATCTAGTTAGCATTACCGCTGAATGGTGATATATACTATTTACATTGCCTAATAACTATCAAGTGTCTAATGGAGCTTTCTTGCTTTCCTGAATACTATGAGGTATTAGGGAGTAGAAAAGTATCACAGTGTGTGTGTGTTTGTGTGTGTTTGTGAGTGTGTGTAGCTTTATCTATCTGTCTCTTTGTGTGTATATATATATATATATATATATATATATATATATATATATATATATATATATATGTGTGTGTGTGTGTGTGTGTGTAGGTGGGTACAAACATATACATTTTAGCAATATTAACATTTGGTTAACAGATCGGCTTTTAACATTGCCTTCTTATTGCTTCTAAATGTCATACTGTCCCTTCCATATATCAAGCAGAAGTATGTATTTTTTATGTCTGCTCTTTTCTGTTCATGTTATTTTAGGTTTAAAAGCCTTTTCTCAAATAAAACTCTAAAATATTAATAGATTATGCCAAGCCATTGCCATGTGTGGTTTCATTCTGAACCTTGAATAAGACCACCCTGTAATAACATTAGTTAGGACATAGAACAATCACTTCAGATCACTTTAAGTAGGACTTGCAGATTTGTTGTGCATTCTAATTTTGGACTGTACAACTTAGCGTTTTTCAAATATTCAAGCTACCCTGTCAGTACTGGAAAAGAAAGTCTTCTTTTCTCTTCTCTGATTTTATGATTTGATATCTGAATGTCTGTCAACCACACCCACAAGGTCAGAGTTAGGGTTAGCACCCATTATTAAGGTGGTGTAGTGGGGAAAAAACTCTTAGTTAAATTGAAGAGGAATACTTGTTTCCAGTGGACTCGTAAACAAATAAGATTTTAAAAAATCAATCTGTCTATATATGTACTTCAAAATATTGACATACCTAAAGACTGAACAGCAAAACAAAAGTAAATGACCAAAAATCACATAAAAAAGAAGGAAAAAAAGCAAGTCATGTTTTTTCAGAGGGCAATCCTTCCACAGACCCTGATAATTATATTTTCCAAATCTGAAATCATACAACATTGAGTTAAGGGCACAATTTCCACTCCCCATTGTACCATAAGCAGCTCCCAAAAAGTAATGCCAGAAGAAGTTACCATTCAATCAGTTCTGCTTACATAACATACATTCGATATTTTAAAGTTTGAACAAAAGTAACTTTCCCATATCTATCTTATCTATCTATCTATCTATCTATCTATCTATCTATCTATCTATCTATCTATCTGTCTATCCATCTATCTATCTATTTTTTGAGTGTACTAAAAATAATTCTCAAATGTCAACACTCTTAATGTTGATAATAAAGAGTCAAAAACATGAACATGTCTAAATGCATATTCTGGAAGATACCTTGGAACGTGCAAGTAAAAAACATGTTTTTTGCAAGGGGAAAGCCCCCTGCACCCCCACACCACCTGCTACTAATATATCACTACTCCAAAATTGCACAGTGATAGGGAAAAGGTATATTCCCAACCCTTGTATTGTAATGATCTTGCCCTGCTCTCGATAATCTGTTTTATTGACCAACAGATGTCGACTATAACCACAGTCGTTCCTATACATTATATATATATATATATATATATATATATATATATATATATATATATATATATATATGTATATATATATATATATATATATATATATATATATATATATATATATATATATATATGTATAAATATGTGTGTGTATGTGTGTGTGTGTGTGTGTGTGTGTGTGTGTGTGTGTGTGTGTGTGTGTGTGTGTGTGTGTGTGTGTGTGTGTATAAAATATGTATGTATGGGTGTACTGATTAATGTCAAAACAGCCAAATGTCGACTGTCAAAATGTCAACCACAAAATATCAACAATGTGAACATCAACACACTACTACACATGTGCTCAGCAATAACATTGGTGCATACAAAATTTTAAAGCAAAAAAAAAAAAAAAATAAACCATTATTTTTTGCAGGGGAGCAAGCCACTCTGCACCCTCATGTGAAGTGCTGCACACCCCCCAACTAATTATATATACTAGCTCCAAGATATTTCCCATACCCTAGAACTGTGTGATGTTACACTCTAGCTAACCATCTGATTAGCCAACCAACTTTTATCTACTAGGAAGATGTTGACCAAATATGGATTTGATCTAAGTCAACTCTCCCATACACACACACACATATATATATATATATATATATATATATATATATATATATATATATATATATTAATAGTAATATGTTGGTTGTAAAATTGTAAAGGCAGAATTCTAACAACAATGTGTTAAATCACAATGTCTTAATTTTCAGTTACTATAGTATAAAAGGAAGTATCCCGGAGAGCTACAGTCATACAGTTAGTTCATTGCTGCATAAGTATTTAAAAGGAGCACCTGGAAGTGTAGAGTGAGAGCTGTCACAGTCAGGGCTAACATGTGGATTATATCTTGAGAAAGCACATTTTTAGAGCTGAAAGTAAGACCTAGGTGAGGCCAGCAGCCCTAGACTTTGTTTTAGTCCTTGGAGATCCTGTAGTCTGATGCTTTTTTTTTTGTTATAAGGCAGTCTGCTCTCTAAATGGGTTATATGGCCTGAGCACTGTTATTTATGCATTGTTTGTATATTTATTGAAACCAGAAAGCCAAGTGAGTTAATATTTTAGCATCCAAAATTTGAATAAAACTGTTTTCCATATATGTCCTGCCTCCAGTGTCTTTTTGGACTTTAATTTGTGGAGAACATGGAAAATTTTGCAAGCGGCTTATTGAATAACAGCTGCTTGCATTTCCTCTGCTGCTGCAGCTGAGTGCAAGCCATACTTTTGGATACAAAACAGAACTGTGGCTGTTCTTTTCCTGGCATAGTTATCTGGTATCTTGAAATCATAGGTAGGGACTGACTGAAACTGCTGCAGCTACAAAAACTGATTATGTTGCCCAACATAGCTGCCAGTCCTAAAAATCTACCACCTGTGAAGAAACTAACCAAGGTGTATGGGAGGGAAACATATTTAATGACATGTGAGCACTATGCCATTATAGAGAACTGGTGTAAAACTGAAACTGAATGGGCATGAATCTTGTTACCTTAGCAGTCAGGGAAGGCAGTAACAATATATATATATATATATTTATATATATACATATATATATATCTAGGCACGGATGGCACTGATTTCGTGTACTATGACCAACTTAAGAATAACCTTTGGTAAGGCTTGTACAATTAATAAAATTACTTATAGATAAACCTGTAAGTGCACAGATTCTTAATTTAAAGCATATTGTAAAACTTTGACTTGAATAAGAGAGCAACAGTAAACGTGTTGGAAAGTTTATCAGTAGACATGCTTAAAGCAGCTTTACCTTGCAAAAAAAAGAAAACGAGTACTACAAAGTAATCCTAATGGCATAATGGTTATTGCGTAATGACAAAAAGTTTAGAAATGAATTATCTATTTCTAAGGATAAAACTGTAGTAAGAAATGAACCTTCTTCTGTGCAACCAAAATGTAACCTTTCTATCTGTTGCAAATGCAGATGGAAGGGTTACATTACTATGTTCTGTTAACAAAGGGGGAAATGCTACAAGCAGGAATGTAAAAAGTGCAATGCATTCTTTAAATGAAGTTATCCCCTTTGAGTGTCTGTCATATGATAAGTAATTCAGCTCTGTGTAATAATCAAGCTGGCAAAATGCATTATAATGTTATAAAGAACAGAGGTGCAATCTGTGCTGGATTCTGGAAGCATGATTTCCCTTGTAAAGCTTGCCCATGTATATGGTCATAAAATTAGTAACAACCAGAAACAGGAGGGCAAATAACAATAAGTATCATCTTACACATGTAAAAATTTAGACACATGAACTGTATTGGCGAAAGATATAGGACTTATACCCAAGAAAATGCTAGTTATTGATGTATAACACGTTACACAGACAAAAGATTCCCTGATATTTTGATTGTTTGCTCAGTAATAATAAACAGAGTGGTCTTGGAAAATATAGTGAGTGCTAAGAAAATAGGTAATGCAAGGAAATCCATTAATAGAGTGATGGGTAGGCAAGCTGAGACATTAGGATTTATATCTTGTTAACTCTGAAGATAGAATCTTGACTGGTTTATACCTGATGGGTAATGACAAAAGGACATAGGTCTTGATCTTTGTAACTTGCAATTCAGGCTTCTGTTGCAGGACTTGGATGGTGACTGGTAGTTAAGTGGAGATACTTTTATATAAAAAAGGAAGGGATAAAGATGCTGAATAGAAAAAAAGAAAAAAAAAAATGAGGGAGATTAAAAAGGTTGGTTGCTGCAAATTGCAAGACAAACTTGTTGGAGTACAGACTGGGGGGGTGCACTGGCCATGGTAAAATAAAAAGGGTTAATTTCATAGGACCATGACATGTAGTCCCTAGGTGTACAAGGAATGGTGAAACATGGTATTGACTGTAGGCTGAGGACCCCATGATCTCAGGTGAAATTGATGTCTCCTAAAATTGCAATGGGAAGAAAGTCTTACAGCTGTCATTCACTTACCAATAGTTGATCATAACATATAGTGACTTTTCAAGCAACAGTGCACCAGTAGAAGCTCTTGTGGATGAGCAACTGGCTGCTCTTTTATAGCATAGGGAAGCAATGCTCTTTTGCTAGTTATGCTGATAAACTAAGCTCTTCAGCTTTAGCAGCCATTGTCTTATTTAAAGGCATCTGAATTGGTAAGAATAAGGTCAACTGTTGGAAGTTCCAGATTTTAAAGTAAAGGGATGCAGACTATACATCCAGGTAATTTAGGTGTCCAACTAACCTGCAGTATGAAATTCTGCTTGCTATAGACAATATGTAGTTATTATTGTAGTGTATCAGTGATGCAATAATGTTTTGTGCAACAATCCTTGATGTATGTGTTCATTGAAATGCAATGCTCATCATCATATGCCTGGAACTGAGTAATGTGGTTTTGCCCCTCAAAAATAATTAATCATAATACAGTAATGCTGCTTTTGCTGAGATGAGAAACAAGGGCAAATGTTTGAAGACTATGAAACAAAATGCTTTAAGGCAGTATTTTCTTGATATACTTATGATATGTATATGGTGGGCTAGTAATAATGTTATGGCATATAAATTAAAACTATATGGGTCTACCTGACAACACCAACACATCACAACACCGACAACGAAATCACCGACACCACATAACATAACCGACAGTTCACAAACACGAAACCTCACATGCCCGACACACCATAATACCGACAATCAACAAACAAAACAAATCCCCTGTCCAAAAAGCACACACACAACACAAGCACACCAAAATCCTTACAAACCCACACTAAACCTCACATACACAACTATCTACAACCTTAACCCAAACCCTAACCCTAAGGTGCGTCACTATCGCACACTCACCTAACCCGCGCCCTAACCCTAACTCACTTAACCCGCCCCTAACCCAAAGACTATCACTACTGCACACTTACCTAACCCGCACCCTAACCCTAACTCACTTAACCCACCCCTAACCCAAAGACTGTCACTATCGCACACTCACCTAACCCGCGCCCTAACCCTAACTCACTTAACCCGCCCCTAACCCAAAGACTATCACTACCGCACACTTACCTAACCAGCGCCCTAACCCTAACTCACTTAACCCACCCCTATCCCTACAGACCATCAATATCGCACACTTACCTTACTCGCACCCTAACGTCCGTCACTACCGCATACTTACACAGCCTTTTCCCATGTCGGTGTTCTCAGCGTCGGTGTTTTCATCTGTCGGTCTTCTCAGTTGAAGATCTTCTGGCGTTGGTGTTCTCATTGTCGGCGTTCTAAGCTGTCGACATTGTCAGGTAGACCCATATATATATATATATATATATATATATATATATATATATATATATATATATATAGATGGTAATAACATAATCAGCGGTTACAAGAAACAATATATGGTAAGATGCTAATGTTCATTAAAGGTGAGATCAAAATATTTTCACAATCAGTAACACAATGTCAATCTATATTATTAGACTGCCTCAGCTGAGCTAAATTTTGAAGGAACACACACATATATTTTCAATTTATATAGTCCACCAAAATTCAAGGACACAGACATGGGTGCTGACTTTAGAAAATTTTTGGAGGGGCTCTAGAGATTATAAGCCACACACACTTGTTGCTAGTAGAAAAAATATTGAACATAGGCAGACCGCTTTGTTTTAAACTCCACACCATACATAACATTACATTTGCATAGGGTATGGTTGCATCTGCTAAATTTAATGCTTGCAAGTTAGTTTTTAAGACAGGAGAAATTAGGATTAATATAAAAAAACATTTTTAAGGAACATTTTTATGTCAGCCACTAATTAAATTGTTTGTAATTATTTGAAGCCAACCTGTTTTACATGGTAGACTAAGCCCAAATTAAACACATGGATTCTGGAATACATTAGAGATGCAGCAGTCATGGATTTGCATAGTCTTGTGACATTATATGCTCAGTAGATGCATAATTGGACAGTTTAGAATTTATCTACCTTGCCATGGGTACACATATTAAAATACATGGGTCATGGTTAATGTCTGAAATGAAATGCAAGCAATATTTATATGAAAGTTTGATACATCTCCTCGAGAAATTAATTTAAATTGCTCATTGCTATGTTTGATTTGATAGAATATGTGACAAAAGGGATATTGCCAGACCAGCTAGCTGAAATTTTGTAAATAATTATATGTCATTTGTGAATATCAACATGATTTATATAGAAGTATGACAAAGGGAGATACTATCAGCACAGCTGCCTAGAATTTTGTAAATGATTATGTGTCATTTGTGAATGTCAACATGTTTCATATAAGATGCTTGTGTTACAAATGTATCAGAGCTGTATGTCATGTATATATCAAACTAGGTTTGTACAGATGTGTATTGAAAAGATGTTTTATAATGTACTAAGCTTAAAGATGTATCCACAGTGTTCCCTGCTGGAAGAGAACAGAAATGTATATGCACTATTGTAACTGTTTAAATATATATTTTAGCAGTGGAAACTGGAACACAGGGGGTTAACCTCTGTCCAGCAAAACTTTAGAAAAATAACTGAAATTAAATTACTTTATGGCAGCTGCAGACACAATCCCCCAGATTCACTAATCTTCTGTGCAGGACTAGCTTAGTCCTGCATGGAAGCAACTGTTTAGGAGAAGCACGGCAGTGTGCAATGCATATTAATGAAGGCACACTGCCTGAACTCCTAAACAGACACGGAATGTGGACAAGTGCAGGGGGTGTGCCTGAGAGCAGAGCTCTCACAATATACATGCCCCTGCAATCAAGAACTGCAGTATAGCAATAACAATGAGTGAGACTGTTCATAGAGGGTTGCAGACCCCCAGCAACACCCCCTCCCAATTTTATAAGAGCAATAGTTAAAACATAATAATATAAACAAGTTAATTTTTTTTAGCAAACAGATAAAAGTTAACCATAAGTGCGCGGGTTTGCCCATTGCTTAGCTACGTATACTGCAGGTTAAATGGCACAAGAAGATAAATATCAAGATATATGCAAATGAAGCAGTACTGCAATAGTATAGTGGTCAGAGCATTTGCCTTACGAGCAGTCATTCCCGGTTCGAGTTTCACTCCAGTACATTTCATTTTCCATGTCAAATCACTTTATGAACAATATTTTTGTTGCATAACCCACTAAATAACATATATTTGTGAACTGGAGTACTGCATTAAATGCAGATGTGAGGTGTCATTGTAATAATGTTGTAAAATCCACAGATAAACACAAGTGCCCCATACAGTATATGTACACATGAATCAGGGATGCAAATCAAAGGTATAATGTGTAATGAATGATAAATCCATAGAGTGTCCAAATCCACCACCTTCCCAAGAACCATTTTACATTTCTGTCTAAATTAGTGTGAGGGTAAGAGGGAGTAAGCACTATTAAGCAGTAGTAAGCAGAAGTAAGCAGATTTAAGCAGTAGTAAGTGGGTTTAAGCCCATTTGTGCAGGGGTAAGCAATACACCCACAGGTTAAGCAATACTGAAGCTAACTTTATGTAAGCATATTTAACCGAAGGTTAGCATTACCCACCGTCACACAAACCTGCGCAAACCTGCTTACAATTGCTTAAAAGTACCACTCTGTATGCAACAGCTGCTGTTCTGCCCAGCAACAAAATAAACAGCTGTGGCAGGTCTTGATCCCAGGACCCTGTACACTATAGTCACAGTAGTTAACCAGTAAGCCATCACAGCAGTACATAAGATTGAGGTATCACCAAACAGATCCTCACTATAAGAATATTAAATTTAACATGTGAAAGGAATCTATATACAGTTTTATGTTGTATAACCTACTACATAACATAAATATATGAACTGGAGTACTGCATTAAGTCCAGATGTGAGGTGTCATTGTAATAAAGTGTTGATTCCCCTAAAAAAACACAATGACCCCATACAGTGTATGTACCCATGAATCATGGATACCAAACACATATATAACATGTAATGAATAATAAATCAATGCCAAACAGCATATAGTATGCAAATTAAAATTTAAGCAATGCTAAGCTTTGCATAGTCCTGCTTACTAGATGTAAGCAATGTGTAGGCCAGCTAAATCAGTTTGCCCATTGGTACACCCCTTTAAGCAATGCCAACCTTAGTTAAGCAGGTTTGCCCATAGCTTAGAATTTTCAAAACCATCCAATCATGGCAAAGTGTGGGAAATCGGCCCTATTTAAACTCAACAGGTGGGACTACATCTCATAACTGGTGTCAGCTTCCTCCTGTAGGCACTATGACCAGTGTGGGAGAGGGATTGCACTTTTGGGCACAGCGCTGGGGCATCCAGGAGTCCAAAGTCATGGCAGAACTCCTTGTTAAAGACCATGACCAGAGACTGCTGCAGGGCCAGTACCAGGGTTCCCAATATAAAGCAGACACCTGGGACCTTCTTGCCCATGACCTCACCAGTGCCACTGGCATACCTCAAACTGGTGAGCAGGTCGGGCAACACTATGCCGACCTGAAAAGGAGAAAGAGGGAGCTCTTGGATCAGTGAATCCAAGAGGCTAGGAGGACGGGGGTTGTCCCAGCTGTGTGTAAGTATCAGTCCACTACCTGTTTAATAATTGCAAGCTCATGTATATAATGGATAGGTATGGCTAAATACTCCTCTTATGTCTTTGACAGTGGTAGATGAGCGGGCTGTGAACCGGGAAGCCCATGCCTGTAGACTGCAGAGGTTGTGTGGTGAAGCAGGTTAGTAATACTCTTGCATGTACTATCATAAGAAATAAATCTAAAAGTAGTCGAAAGTTAATTGCCAGTATAAAACCTGTATTGTTTAAGGCATGTACTGAATACACCAGAGAATATGGCAGGAAGATTCTCATATAGGTTGTATGTAAATAAAAGGTTAACAGCCTGAAAATACAGGTCTAACTGCTGGACTGTATGTGTTTACTCTAGTATGATATGGTAATGTAGAGTTGCAATCTCTTAATAATACTGTTGTATTAAGCACTGTTTCCCACATTGTGCTACGTAAACAAAATGTGTAGGAATGTCTATATATGACTGTTGTAATCACAAGAGGTCATATAGTACAAGTGAGAGAGACTTAGTCAGAAAACAGTGGAAAGCTTGACAACATAAACCTAATAGCACACTCAACTTAGACATGAACTGTTGTATTTTTACCACACACAGTCATGGTTCGAATCCTGGGAGCGGAAGCAAGCTGTATGCAGAATCATACACCACAACTGTACAGAATGTCCAGTTAATTGGCCCATATCCACTGCCTGTCCCCCCTGGCAAATCAGTGGGATAATCCCAGACATTTAGGCAACAAATAATGACATACAACTGATCATCAGACATCTATAAGAACAAATCTGTCACTCTAGCAACTCCCCAAAATTTTATGAGAGTAATAAGCAAAGTATGTTCCGTCTCCACCCCAATGTTGTGAAGCTGTGACCAGAGTATGACCAGTAACAGAGTGAGACATATGTGCATAATACTAATGTGGAATCTGGTAATATGTGTGGCAACATTCAGGTAATGCTATCAAACATTCCCCCCACAGGTCTGTCAGATACAAAAACTGCACCTAGAAATACAAAATTATAATCCTGGACTGGTACTGTTTACTCTGGTATTGTATGTCATTGCTAGTGTTGCAGTTGCTCTGAATAATAAGTTATCCACTGTCATCCACACTGTGCTACATAATAAAACTATCTTGGAAACCCTGTATAAGAGTGCTGTAATTACAAGGTCAGATTGTAAACCACGGGAGACATATAGACACAAACCAGAAAAGAGATACACAGCAATATCTATATAGCACACTCAACTGTGATGGACACTTTTTTATTTTTAGCAGACACAGCCATGGTTTGAATCCTGGGAGTGGTAGTAAGCTGTATGCAGAATCATACCCCACAAGTGTACATAATTGTCCAGAATGTCTAGCTAATTGGACCATATCTGCTGGCTGTTACCCTGTCCCCCTGGCATATCAGCATGCTAATCTCTGACATGTAGGCAGCATTTAATGTCACATAACTGACTGTCAGGCCTGTACATATTTGAAAAATGTCAATGAAAACAAACCTGTCGTACAACTCACCAAAGGTTTATGAGGGCAATAGTCAAAATATGTCCCAATTTCACCTGCATGTTGTAAAGACATGTCCAGAGTGTGTGCAATAAGAGATGGACAGGTATGTGCATAACATCAACCTGGAATCTGGGAATATGTGTAGAAACAGTCAGGTAGTGTTAACAAACAATACCTCCGCAGGTATATCAGGTAAGAGGTATCTACTGTAGGTAAAACTCAATTCATGTATATAGTTGTCTACTTCCATACCACTTAGTTGTCTACATCCATACCACCGTCCAAATTAAAGCAATAGGGTAGTGTAATAATACCTGTAAGGTACAGATCACAGCACTGACTAGGAAAGTAATGGGAACTATAGGGATATACAGGTTGTTAATTGACATCTTTCTCTTCCCCCACCATATCTGCAACAATAAACTAAATACCCTATTAAATCTACTGTTGGGACATAAGTGCTATTGTTTGATAAATATTTAAATTTGTTTCTCTGCATGTGCCATGTTGAAATACTCCCACATTGGTGGCCTGCTACCATTAATGTACCTGCATGCTGTTGTAATGGCCACTGTGGTTCCATATGTGCATGTGTTCTGTTTGCTATGCAACTGTTCCATATCTGCTGTTTCAGGTTAATGAGAATATCTATGCATGCTGTTATACCTAATCCTGGAATGTGTTAACTATTACTAACCCACATATGTTGTAAAATTGAAACACCATAGCACGTTTGGGAAGTCGAGTCCCAGCGGACCCACCACTCCCACCTCATCTGGCCATGGCACCAGGCACGAGCACGTCAGGGGCCCACCTGGGGACCTCCTCGTCCACTGGTCCTGCTCACCCCCCGGGAGCCGGCACGGACAGAACACTATCAACCTTCGTCAGGTCTGGGGCTTGGTGCGTAGCGAGCTCCGCAGGGAGTTTGGAGATCTGCTATGCCAGCTTGAGGGCCATGTGGCACAACTAGAAGGTCAGCCTGGCACTCCTACTCAGCCCCCAGCACAGCCAACTTCGGGGCCGTGAAGGCACAGTCGTGACTGCCCATGGGTGGGGACCTCAGTCCCATTGTTTCCACTAGGGACCTCATGGGCTTCCGACTTCCAAACACCCCTCCCCATCCAAGGTGTTTACCCCCACATGTGTCATATACTGCCCTTGTATGCTGTCTTGTCTGTCTTGTCTGTCTTGTCTGTTATCCTACCCAACCTACCTCCCCAAATATACCTACTATCCCTCTCCAACATCCCACTCTCACCTTAAAAAAAACAAAAAAGGCAATATGTTCCCAAAAAAAAAATCTTGCCCCATGTGTAGCTATTTATTTTGCATATGTGTCCACTGGACACATGTAATCTGGTCTAATTGACTTCACAAAATATTATTGTTGTCCTCACCCCTCTCTCAGGGGTATGAGTGTCCAAATCTACCTCCAAATCAGTGTATATGCACAACTGTTGCTGTAGAACAAATGGGCAGCTATGGACCTTCCCTACACCCATCCTGCACATCCCTAGCTATTTTCCCTACTGCCTTTCCCTATTTGTGCCCCTTTTTCACCACTTTCCTATCAACCCTTTTTCATTTCTTTTAAAGAAATAAACATGGGGGTAAGCGGGAGTAAGCACTTTTAAGCAGCAGTAAGTGGGTTTAAGCCTGTCTATGCAAGGGTAAGCAACGCCTACACAGGTTAAGCAATTGAGAAACTAAATCAGTATAAGAAACTGTAACCGGTAGTTAGCAGTGCTTAGCATTGTGCAAACCCACACAAACCCGCTTACAACTGCTTAAAAGTGCCTTAATCACTCTGCATCCAGTGGCCCTTTTTCTACCCAGCAACAAAATAAACAGTTTTTGCAAGGCTCAAACCCAGGACGCTGCACACCATATTCTACATGAATTACCAGTTAGCCATGTCAGATACACTTAAACCTGATGTTTTCACAAACATATCATCCAGCACAGTTATTCAACACTACAGGAAATGTATTTATACATGTAGATGCATATGTGGGTGTATATATATATTTATCTATATATATATATATATATATATATATATATATATATATATATATATATATATATATATATATATATATATATATATATATATATATATATATATATATATATATATATATATATATATATATATATATATATATATATATATATATATATATATATATATATATATATATATATATATATATATATGTATATACAGATATATATCTATAGATATAAAAGAGAACATAACAAATACATATATGACCAAAGGCACCATTAATGGGGGTGAGGGGGCCCAAGCTAAACACATCTTGTAAGCATTGACAGCACCCCTCCCCCACAGCAAAATGGATTTGCCTTACAACACGATACCGACTGCTGCAAGTCCCATACCCAGGACCCTACATAACATGGGCACAAGACATTAACAGTAATCCATCCCACCTGTATGATGTCAGGATGGTATCAATAACATATCATGCAGTACAGTCTGGCTACCATAGGGAATGTACAATGTGGAAGCAATAAACATTCCAAAGATACATATACACACACACACACACACACACACACACACACACACACACACACACATATATGCAGATACATATATGTATATATATATATATATATATATATATATATATATACACACACACATATATAGAGATATATATGTAACTACACATACACACACACACATATGTATAGAAAGATACATATTTAGAGGGTGCATAGCATAGTGAACATCCAGTATTCCTACAGTTGCCACCTTTTCAAGTGGACAGTGTATGAGTCACTCATACAAATGACAATTGTTGCCTGAAACAAATACCCACAGAGAAGTTAAAGGATATGACACCACACACAGGTTCGCATACATAAGAAAGTTTTATTTGTGTACTATTACAGCTGTATATACCATGTTATATAGCTGTTTAGACTTTGAAATACATACTAACTGATTAATGCAACTCTCAAGCAGATAATTTTATACAGTAATCCAAAAACATAACAGATGTCACTGTTCAGGCCAAGGCCTTCAAGTAGTACAACAGTAAAGACAGACTGGGTCACAGGATAACAATCAATCAACAGTAAGTAATGCAGATGTATAGTCTAGCAGCCTCTAATTACACTCTGTTCTCAATCCCCAGGGGGAAAAGACTTAAGCTGACACAATGGTATGAATCTGTTACATAACAATGCATAACTGAAAACATTACAATCACACTGATAAACAGAACAGTGTGTTCGGCAGTAAGCAGTAGGTCACCAATGTTCCCAAGGTGAAATGTATGGTAATGTACAGATATATACCTTAAGGCGGCTTACTACTGATCTCTCACATGTTGTAACAGTCTAAGTTATATATGGTGCATACCCCCCCCCATAGAATGACTTACAGGGACATATAACACTGTTACATACACTGACCTCTGAACTGCAGAAGTCCCACATGTTTTGTGCAGCTGAAGGCCACATATATATGGACTCTACCCCACAATATGTGTGGGGGCCACAGCAGCACTGGAATGAAGGCAGGAATGGCAGCACAACATAATCACATGACACTTCATAACAACCCCTTACTGCTAGTCATATGGACAAAGCCTGGTATGTAGGTGGAGGACAGAAGCAGGAACACAGGCCATAAGTGAAATAGTGTTGTCATACACTGAGTAAGTTGCTGGTGTGACAGGATAGTCTGCAACCTACCTTTAGTCAGGAGTATGAAGTCAGAAACACAAATGGATGTAGCCATGTAATGATAGCACTCAACACACACGGTGCCACTGATATATCTGGCACAAGACCTGTGTGGTGGATAGACAAAACATAACAGGCACACCTCTGGCCATCATGTGGATAGGCCCACAGTTGAGAGCTATGCAGACAGACTGCATTCCATGTTAAACTAGTATGTACACACAAACCCTGTAACACTGGTGCTTTACAGTGCATATAACAACACTACTCACTATCTGTCTGTAGTTCAGGAACCTTATACAAAAATGTAGCTGGCCTGTGTCTGCAAGTCCCCTTGTAAGAGGTATTGCTACCTTCTGTTATTATCACTGCTGCCCACACACAGGAAGGATGTACAACATACAGGAAAAATAAAGGGGCCATGTCCACGTGATGTAGGGATTTATAGTAGTGGGTTGCCATGACAGTGGTAATTGGAAGTACTACACAGTATGCTGCATGCAGGTAGCAAGTGGAGGGCACTGATTGGTGTAGAGATCATCACCTGATCATGTGCATCACCAACAAAATCCATGCTGCAATCTATTCAAAGCGGCTCAAGCCATTTACTGGAGGGAGAGAGGGAGAGAGAGAGAAAGGCAAAGCAAAAAAAAAAAAAAATACATCCAGCAAACTATCCAGAACAGACATCATTCCCACAACAGGTATGTGAAGTATATGTGCATATAACTGAATGTAGTATTTGATCCATAATAATGGGATAGATGATGTGGAATGATGTATATGTGCCATCAGGTGTTGTTGTAATGAAGTCCAGCTGAACAACTGCTATGGACAATAGTGTCTGTCCCTGTGGGTAGTGGGCCATACCTGTCAAATATGCAGATCAGCACTGACTGACAAGATGTAAGTCATCATACCGTGTGTTGTGTAAAGGAAAGCATGCATATTAGTGTGGCCAATAGCTGGTGGTGGAATTAATACCATTATGATGGACACGTGGGTTCCAAAGACCACCACTTGCAGGACACTCAGACTAACATGTAATGTAGCATGCAGAAATGCTATAGGTGTGTAATAGGCTTGCCTGCAATCTGTCCCTATATATACCCCCCTAATGTTGAGCTGTGTCCACATGTGGCACCTGTCTGTGTTGTAGCAAGGCAGAACAGTGCAGCTGTGCAGGAAGGAGAGTTATTGAGTGTGGACCTGATGTCTGAATGCACCCTATGTATATATATATATATATATCTACAGGTATATATATATATATATATATGTGTATGTATATATATATATATATATATATATATATATATATATATATATATATATATATATATATATATATATATATATATACATATATATATATATATATATATATATATATATATATATATATATATATATATATATATATATATATGTATATATATATATATATATATATATATATATATATATATGTGTGTGTACATATGTATGTCTACAGATATACAGACACTTATACGTATTTATATGTGTATATATGGGTCAACTGTAAAAGACCGAAAGTCTACTTGTTCGAAAACGAACAGCAGACATTCAGTTACGTGAAAGTGCACTTAAGCAAAAGTGCACTTCTGCGAAGCACGGTTCAATGAACCATTCAGGAAAACTGAAGCGCTGAGGCACACTACAGTGGGGAATAGGGAATTTACCTGTTCCCCACTGTAGTGCCATCTTGGAGTTTCTATATTTAAGTAGGGGAGTGTGTGGGGTGCACCCTCCCACATCAGGGGGTGTGGGGGGGACAAAGCACCCCACTCACTGTAATGTTAGGAAGTGTTTTATGTTTTTTTTAATATTTTTAATGGTTCATTAAACTGAGTTTGACGAAAGTGCACTTTCGAATAAGGGCACTATTGCATAACTGAGTGGTCTACTGCTCTTTTTTGAATAAGTGATATTTGATTAAAAGCAGTCAATATATATATATATATATATATATATATATATATATATATATATATATATATATATATATATATATATATATATATATATATATACACACACACACACACACACACACATATATATATATATATATATATATATATATATATATATATATATATATATATATATATATATATATATATATATATATATACACACATATATATATATATATATATATATATATATATATATATATATATATATATATATATATACATATACACACATCAGTAAGCCTGTACAACATGGACGGTTATGTTATGTGTGAACCCCATGTTGGGACCACATTGCCCTTGTTTTTGAAGGTATGATTGGGAATTTGGGGAAGGATAGCAGGTATATTTGTGGAGGTTGGCTGGGTTAGAAGATAGAGAAGACAGCCTACAGGGGCAGTATATGACACATGTGGTGGGTAAACACCCGGGATGGGGAGTATCATCAGCGATGTGGAAGCCCCATGACCCCTCATATAGAAGCAATGGCAACAAGGCCCCCACCCATTACCAGTCACAACATCAGCTTCATGGCAATGAAAGTGTCTGGGCTGGAGGCTGAGCAGGAGGAGCATGTGGACCCTGTGAGTGTGTACTGAGGGCTTCAAAGTACTCTAGCACATCCCCCAAGTCTCTGTGGAGCTCCCTATGCACCAGACTCAGGACCTGACAGGATTATTTCTGTGTGTGCTCCAGGGGTGGACACCATCCCCTGAGGTGGTTCCACCTGAAGGTACTGCAGGACCAGCAGATGAGGTGGTCCCAGTGTGGGTCTCACATGTGATCTGGCCTGGTAACATGGCCAGATGAGGTGGAAGAGGTGGTTCTGCTGGCAACTGTTCCCTAAACATGCTATTGTGTCACTGTTATAGAACATATGTCGGTAGTAATAGTCCACACATTCCCAGATCATGTCCAACAGCATGCATAGATATCCCCAATAACACAAAACAACAGATGTGCAGCAATCACATAGCAAACAGACCACGTGCATATATGGAACCATATTGGCCCTTACAATGGCATGCAGGTGACATTGTCCATAACAGGTCAGCAATGATAGTGTCCCCACAGGGAACATGGCTACAAACAGATAGTGCAAAGTGTGGTACAATACGATATATGTCCCAATGGTAGGTATTCTGTAGCCATACCTATTGAGTTGTGTGATCAGATTGTTGTTGCAGATATGGTGGGGGGGGGCAGAGATGTGTATTAAGAACTATGGTAACCTTGCTGTATGAGTTTCTCAGACCTGTTTCCACCTTTATGTCTTTCAGGCAAGATGTCATGTGAGAGACTCCATGTTTATACAGAGGATGAAAATTAGGTCATCACACACCTGGTGCAGCACTACCAGATGTTGTTCAGCAGAACAGCCCATGAGCAGCAGAAGCAGACTGTCCTGTGGAGCGATCTTGTCCACAGGGTAAATGATGTCAGCCTGCATAACCGCAGTTATGAGCAGATCCGGCATCATTGCAATGACCTACTTTGCAATGCCTGTCGGCATGTGCTACAGTCAGGGGGGATCATCTCGCAACAGGGGGGGTTATGCCATCCACCCCCCCAACACGTATTGAGGAGCTCCTTGCCAGCGTCATGGGCACCTGCCCACCCAGACACACAACAACTGGCGAAGAGTATAGTGGAGGTTGGTGCTACACACACACCAGCATTGGATCATGCAGGTAAGGCCACATCACACATCAGTAGGCCACTGTTGCGTATCCATCCGCATCTGTACAGATAGATCATGCATATGTGAGATGACATATATATATAGTCTGTTGCTGCACAGCAGTAATAAACAGATGTGCATAAGCTGTAGTATAGTGGACTTGTACTGTTGATTTACTGTAATGTGCACCCACCCTGTACCAATGCCACAGCTGTGGCTACTGACATCACATCTCTCACACACTTATATAGGTCCCTCTGGTATACCTCCAAGGCAGCAGCCTGTAGCTGGTGAGTATAGTTTTGATTCAGGCTTGCCAGTACACCAGTCATATTCCATGCACACATTTAACACACCTACCCATAATGCATGCTGTACTTGTTCAAAATTTGTTGCTGTTAGCTGCACTGCATCAAAGTGCTGACCATGATGGTGTATCTGTAAGATATGTCAGACTCCTGCAATATAACTAACGTCCTATCATTGCAAAATGTGTCCACAGAGATGAGCATAATGGTGGGACAAATGGCCTACAGTAGGGACGTGTGTGAAACATCACGTTTATACAGTGACAACAGTCTATATACCAGTATTACAATGGCAACTGTTACAGATCTACACTATGGCATATCATAATACTGCAGTCCACAACCATTACAACCTGCAATGTGGTCTCAACATGAGCAATGAGTGCGTAATATGGAATCGTAGGTTGGTGCAGCAAATATGGAATGCATACCTTCACAAACACTGGAAGCATATGTGTGCATACACTCCAGATAAAGCAACTGTTGAGGTACCAACTGCATGCATTTGTCATGGAAATGCACCTTCCAGCAAGTAGATGTCCCTGATGTCACACCAAGTATTGGTCTGCTGTCCAAGACGTTTGGCCATCAAATGTGCACACTTACCTGCAACAGAGGCACCCGTGGCTTGCACACATCTTACATTACATGGCGTGGGCCCCATACCCAACAGGTAGCACCCATGAGCTGGATATGTAGCCATACCTCACCATTGCATATACCATGGCAAACAGTGTAAGCAGTCATGTATGTGGCAAGGATGTATGAAACAGGAATTATGTAGGAAATAAACAGATGGCCATCCAAGTCAGATAATGTCACATGTAGAAAACTGGCCATGCAGGCTGCCTAGTAACATGCCACAACACTGAGGGGGTTGCAGGAATGTCTAGCAAGTACTGGCTGTACAGTACCCATGTCAGTAATTGCCTGGACTCTGCAAACATGTGGCCTATGGGTTAGGGTAATCAGATGTGACAGTTGTACCACAAGAAACATCAGCCAGGCCTCTCTGCAGGTAGTGTGTGCATAACAAAAGAGGTCTCCAAAAGGCATGTTTTGCAATGTGTACTGGTGTACCAAGACCATGTTGGAAACCTATAGACAGTATCATGTCAGATACATGTGCTGCACAACCAATGACTCACCCCACCTCAGGCCCATCATCCCCATCTGTACTGTGCCGGTGCCAGTGTACACCTGTATGTTTGCCATTCATTAGTTGGGACTAGGTTGTTACATGTGGTATTCAGTGTTTGGGACACTGCAAACTGACACACATGTGTAGGCCATAGTTGTCAAGCATCTTCAAAAAAGCTGAAGGTGGGAAGGGGGTATCATCATGACATAACAGTGCACTGCAGCAGGGATCCAAAGGATGCTATGAATGGCTGTATCCGTACACAGTCAGGGTCAGGAGCTGTGGCAGACATAACCCTGACTCAACAGCAATAGTGACAGCAGTGTGAACTCCAAGGGATGTGCACATGAGTTGCCCTTGCAATCATGCAGAGTTGGGGGACATATGTAGGGTAGACTGACCATATACTGGCAAATGCAGATTGCCCATCTTAGTATACCCCTGCCAGAAATAGTGACTGATGTAGTACACATAACAGTAGGTTCAACAAACCATCATGATAAGGGCATGCACACATATGCACCCATGAAGTGTATGCATCTCAATCAGCATCAGCACAACTAACACATTTGTTTGACACTGCATTTGATTGTACAGGACATATGTCACATATCAAGCTCCTGTAATGTTAACATATGCAGTAATGTGGTTCCCATGGCATATCAAGGAAGATGGCATCATATCAATAAGGGTGTGTACTCTCCTCATAGCCTTGGAAAGGTTTGATGGTTGTCAGTGTAATAGTATCATATTGGTCATACATGCACCACTGATGATGACCTCTGTAAATCAGACATCAGCCATTCACAAATTATATCTGTCCACATATCTTCCAAGGCATGTGTCGGAAAAACGCATAGGGGCTGTGAGCATTAGAGCAGACATAACTGACATAGTAATACACATTCAGCAATGGTGTGTACACCTGTGAGGTATGGTGCACAGTACATGGCAGGGTGCTGAACAGGTGCACAGCAATACTGTGTGCATGGGTGCAGTGTTTCTCAGGAGAAACGGCATCACCTACTAACAGAGCCCATGCATCACACACATGTATACTGTTGCTAGCATGGATTGACTATAGCTGTACTGCATGCTGTTGAGTACCATACGTTATGCATGTTAACAGATGGGTAATGGGAGGTCTATGTGTACTATCTTTGTGCAACCTCACCTGTAAGTGTGTGTGTGGGGGGTGGGGTTTGGGGAGGTTATTTTGTCTGTAAGTGCAATATGGTGGAGTGGAGGGGGTTGATGCATGTAGGATGTGTGTGTATGTTTGTGTGGGTGTCCATGTATGCACATGTGTGATTGTGGGGTTGTTCATATGTCAGTACTTCTCTTTGGAATTGTGCAGTACATGGACATGGACTGACACATGAGACACCAGGAATACTTGTCTGATATGTAATCTCAGGACAGCTGATAGTATAATAAGGTCTGTAGCATGGAACATGCATTGAGAGGGAAACTAGACACCAGGTATACTGTTAAAAATTGCAATCAGCAGAAAGGTGAAAGACTACCCACGTATGCAGCACTAAAGATGCATTGGGGAATTACTAGACAACACCAGTGAGTGTATCCAAATATTACTGTTGTCCACATAATAAGTTGATTGAGCAACAGATCTTGCATCTACTGAGGAATAGTTACGTTTGGCACTCCAGTGCATGACATTATTGAGTGACTGTAGTAGTCCCTAACATATGGAGGCCATGCTCACGATGTCTGGACATACCCAGGGTGAATACTGGATGACAGCAATGAGTCCTTGTAAAACCTACTCCAATCAAGTCAAAGAGGTAGTGGAGTAACAGGCCATGTTTTGTGATCACTTGTCTAGGCAATTAGAAGAATGATACTTCAATGATTGGTATTAATCAGTGTAAGTTTCCAAGTGTGATGCAGGATGGGGAACATACGTGAAGACACTTGGGACAGTCTGTAAACTCGGGGACAGGTAGGTAATATGGTGGAATGTCAGGGTGTGTGTGTGTGTGTGTGTGTGTGTGTGTGTGTGTGTGTGTGTGTGTGTGTGTGTGTGTGTGTGTGTATGTGTGTACTGTTAAGCAATGATGTACAGGTCTTAAATTGCATTTCTTGTTTTCCCCTCACAGGTGCCGAAGTGGGTCAGGGTCCCTCCTGCATGCAATCTGATGTTGGTGTCCATACAGAGACTGAAAATGATGATAGGTATGTTGAGGGACAGGGGGGTTGTCAGAGGCTGAAACTGTGCCATCGTTTGACATCCCCCTGTTATCCATCCCATCCCCGCACACAGGCATGAGGCCTATAGATACCCCATCACCAGTGGCCATAGCAGAGAGACAGTTGGCAGTTGGTGGCAGTTCACAGGACAATGTGGTATCTATGGCTACTGTGTCTGGACACAGCAGGCATAGCTGGATGTCCAGCAGGGTACTACATAGGCAGATGTACCAGGGTGATCATGGGAGGGCCAACAGTCATCGTGCCCCTGGCAGAAGTGCCACATCTGGTACCACCAGATGCATGTTTCAGGCTGTCATGGAGGTGCAGGCATGCATGGAACAGTACACCAGACAGAGTCTGAGGCTGCAGAGGGCTGTTTTATCATCTGTAAGTGACAACATCAGTGATCTTGCAGGTGCCCTCCGTGATTATACAGAGGTCATGGATAGACAGTTGAGTGAGTTGGTGGGCCTCATCGACCGTGGATTGTCTGTGCTAGAGCATGTGGTGGGAGTGGTGCGAGGGCCACGTGGACGTAGGTCAGCAATGCCAACATCTGGTGGTCGACATGGACGTGCAAGAACACCAAGCTGCTCCTGTAGTGACAGTACCAGCCCCAGCACTGCAGGGGACTCTGTCCACACCACACCACAGCAGGCCATGTGCACGTGGCCCTAGCCTGTCCCAGGAGGGACCTGGTTCCAGCGGACATATGTCATCATCAGGGAGAGTAGTATATCAAGGATTGTACCTGGACGTGCCCATGGAACCCCTAGCAAGCACAGTTCTCATGTCCATGACCAGAGGTGGTGAACTGCGCACCCTGCCAGGTATGGTCCACACCTGACCAAGAAACACCTGTATGGGGCAGCCACATGGCAGGACTGTGTGCATGCATATCCACGCACAATACATATACACCTAGAGCAACCCCATACCTACACACACCACATCACCACGGCCATATCAGTAACTTACACCTCTCACTCACACACATGGTGTCAAATGTATGGCCCACTCTAGGTCCCTGGCAAAACAACAACACGTCCTGTGCATATGATGATACCTGTGCCACATCCCTGCCATCCATAACATTGATGTAGGGACAGACTACTATGGTTCTGATGCACATGGTGACTGTACTACAGTGTACCAATGTACTGCTGTGTAACATGTTGTCAGCAGTAATGTTTAATGCTTACATGTCAGGTAGTGTAGCTATCCAGCCATGATGCATTATAGCTGTTAGTAACACTGAGTGATTTTGGTTTCCATATTGTTATCCATTTGTGTTGTAGGTGTACATGTGTCAGCATGAAGATGGTCTGCTGTCTTATCCCACAAGGGGTATGGCACTGGGATGACACCATGGCTGTGCCATATCCTTGGTACAGTTGAACACGTCACAGGTCTGTATAACAGTTACTGCCTGGGACAATTATATTCAACAACCTGAAGTAGATCCCTCCACACACATGCATACTCTTACTTGACAGCACTGGGACTAGATCCCTACCTAGGTATGTAGTGTTACTGATGTGTGTGGCTTTAATTGCACACACCACACAGCATTTAGGATGAGGTATGTTCCAGGGTACATGTTGCATACAGAACATCCCCATGCATATACAGTATGGTAACGGGGGATGTAATGGTTGTATATGGGCAATACATAGTGTGACATACCATCGTATACACATTAACACATAACAGTCAGACATGCATCCGAGAGACCTGGGCCTGTCAGTGCTAACTAACTTGTCAATGTGTCCAATGTGTTACAGATAGGCTACACACAGCACATGCATAACTGGGGCTGTATAGTGTTATCAGTTACCTGTATGCTTGATGGTGACAGTGGTCTACATACAGTGGTACATGTGACATGTATCAGGGGTACCATGGTGTAATGACAGTATATCCAGCACCCACACCCCACTGTGGATATTGTATACACTGGAACCCATGATGACACTCTGACATACCCACCATCACACATTGACCAGGACTACAATACAACCCCTTGTCCATCCCAAGAGTGCTACTACAAGGATATGCATCTAATGCAATGCCACAGGCATAGTAGGGTGATGCATTGTCATGCCTCTCCTATGGGCAGCAACATCACTATCCCTAATACTGTGTGACAATGCATATTGTAATAGGAGTATTTGGCCTCGGAATGCTGTACCCTACATATATACACGCATGCACACATACACACACTTGCCAGAACTCAGTGGGTATCCCATGCCTATCAACCCATTTGTACAACAGTGTTGTGCTGGTATTGCAAGGCTCAGGTAGCCTTTAGGGAGAGGAGCATAACAAGCTACATGTAATGTCCGGTACAGCAGCAGCCACATCTATGGCAATGGGTGTTGCGGTGGGTTTGAAGGGCCTCAGAGTATTCCCAGCTACAGGTGTACTAGCACAGGCACTGATATCCTCAGTAATGCACATGTACATATTTGTCATTACTGGGGTGCATCGCTGCAGGTGTTCATAGGTGCATGCTTGGCTATTGTCCATGGAGAGACTGGAGGTGTACAGAATGTGTGTACAGAGGTATCATGCCACCTGCCATGCGCCAGCAGGCAATCTATCTACAGACACCACTGTGGTGACCCTCAGGGTGAAAGTGACATGCATCTGTCAATCCTCTGGGTGCCTCCTACAAATGGCTGGTGAGGTGCTCCAGTTGATATGTATGCAAAATGTGTTACATAACATGGTTAGTGTCTGTCTTGGGGACCTGTACCCAAGCATGCTCTTTTCATTGTGGTAGTGTAGTGGAGGTATCCATGGCATGAGGAGTATACAGGGTGTTGTGTCCTATCTGTGCCAGTTATAACATAGCTGGGCAGACCTGTCAATGTCAGGCAAGCATAGGTTGCCTGTACGTATCCAAGCTGGCTACCTGACATCTGCACATCTGTACTGGGACTGCAGACTTCAGCTCACCAACTAGTTTTGCAGTAGGACAAATGTGTTGACAGACAGACATCTGACACAGATAGGTATGCCATTACTACATGTTGGCAGCCTTCACTGACATGTGCTATACAGACAGTAGTCTAGAGTTAATTTCTACATGTCAGATCATTATCCAGTAGGAAATATATATTGTGACACAGCTCACACTCAGAGTCCATCTATGCATGCAGGGGTGTTTGATGCCAGTACTGCAATTACTAATCTACTCTTGATTGGGAAAGCACTGTCAACAATAGTACCATCATGATACACTACATGCCAATGTGACTGCACATAACCTGGGATACTACCCTTGTACGTAACACATTCACATGGATAAGAGTGTTGTACAGGTCATATATATATATATATATATATATATATATATATATATATATATATATGTATATTCAAGTGACCCAGACAAGAGACTCACACCCTTTGCTACTGTAATGACAGCACATAGACACATGCTATGTACATGACATTACATACGCCTATTACAGATGTCATTACCCTGCTATGTTATCAGACTGGGATGTGAGCACAGGTTACCAGGGCTGAGCCATGCTTAGCAGGTGTCAGCATTGCTGCAATATAACAGCTAAACAGATTTGCGCATTGGTAAGCGAAGCCTACATGGTGTAAGCGCCCATACGTTTAACCGTAGCTTAACACCGCTTAGCTTCACACATATGTCCAGAACATGGAGTGGAGTCATACCTCAGAACCAATAGTCTCAACCTCTTAGTGCGAAGGGATGTCATGTATGTGTAGCAGGTATATATGTAGACTGTTGCTACTGTAACAGGGTTTTCCTTAACAGACATGTTATGAGTGGGAGGTCACATCTGCTATTGATATGTATGCCATCAGTTACTGACAGACATCCTAAGGATATCATAGTACAGTACCACTGATAGCATAGTAATGATTCTGTGGACTGCATCAGAGATATGACAAATATATGTGGACAGTCTGGCACACTCTGGTCAGTCCAGAGGTATACATAAATCTCCTTAGTGTGAGATATGTGGACCAATCTTGACAATGTGGATGTTAACAGCCATGTACATGGGTATATCACGTAACTACTGGACTACATTAGCCCACACAGTTTAATCATTCACACACTCCTGTCTGTCCTAACACATAACTGGTGGTGCAGAGGTCACATGGCCTCATACTACCCAGTAGTTAGTGACATACATCTGCACAGCATCCAATAGCTTTGTCAGAAATACACAACAGTTATGATGGCCCGGTAGCAGTACATCTTGCAAATATCTGGACATAACATCACACTGGGTAATTACACTAAGCGGCTAGGCATGTAACAAAGCACTGTGTAACCTCTAAAAATAGCACAGACCCAAAAACTAATCCAAGCAAAACAAATTTCTGGATCCAGAGACAACTGCCGCAGTACAAACAGACCAATTTTATTCACAGGGTTGTGCACAAGGTTAGCGCTTTTTTTCACAAACTACAAAACCATGAACTTTGAAAGTTCATGGTTTTGATGAAACACTAACCTTGTTGTGTACAACCTGTTTATAAATCTGGTCTGTTTGTACTGCAACTGTGCAAACTGTAGGCAGACTGCCACAACACTGGTCAACATTTTGTATGGGAGAATACACATGTACCTGCAAATATAGCAGACTCTGCAGGCATGTCACAGCACAGAGTAACAGACACCTGTGTGAAAGTGCATACCCACAACCAATATGAATACAGCCACAGCCACATATGGAATGCAAGCTTAATATTACACTATATGGACTGTCTGAGCAACACCATTCTCATATGTGGCACTCACACACTAACCCTGCATATACTGGGTCATGACACAGTGTGGTCCAATGCCTGTCTGTGGTATGGGACACATGTGTGTTCTGCCCTACAAACATGTGAGCCAATAGGGTACCATACATTGGAGCAGCATGTAACATCAGATAGAACAGGACCAAGAACAATGACATCTACCACAGTCTGTACACAGGCCAATGTACGTATTCGCAATACACATGCTGTCGACAATCACCATAAGTACACAGACTCCACTACTGTACACACAACCACATAATGCCCAGGTTATGTCCTCAAAAATAACATAACATGTCTAGCAGTCTATCTGACTGGCTTGTTATCAGGTATGATGTCAATACATAATGGTGTACTGAACATATGCACCTCTTACTGCATGACATATGTACAAAGGTTGACAGACTTGTGGCTGGCGCCACAAACACTAGGCCAATATTGGCATGCTGCTGTGATACCCTCATACATTTACAGTTGTAACAGGGTTTGTTGTGACATATGTCCTATGAGGGATATGAAGTCAGTAACTCTCATGGCTGTCACCATGTACTGACTGCAATCCTCAGGCTATGCTTCTGCAGTTCTAAGAAAGGTGAACTGTGAGAAACACAAGACACATAAGACTCCAAACACTGGCTGATCTGCAGATAACCCTACAGGTGGGAGTTTCCTCAAACAGATAACACTGACATGACAGGTATTAAATCATGTAGACCAGCCATATCCACACAAACCCTGTTAAATGAACATTACTCCAAAGGCAGAAGAGTAACACTTACATTCTATAGTCATGTCTGGAACATCCCCCTCCTATTTGTTGGCCTGTCTCCACAGTGTATGTTGTTAGAGGTATATCCCACTACCATCTGTGATGCTGTCTGCCAAACACTGATGTGAAGTCCTGCTCACAGTGAATGAAAAGGGCCAACAGCCACATGATGTTCCTAGTTATAGGAGTGTGTTTCCATGAAATTGGCTATGGGAATGTTACCACAGATATCCCAAATGCAATCAGCTAGTGGGGAACTGCAATTCATGCAGAGGCCATCAACTGACCATGAACATCCCTTATAAAACACAAGCTGCTGCCTAAGCAAAGCAGGTGTACTTCTCCACATCCACTAGAAAGGTAGGGAGAGAGACAGACAGAGGCAAAGTAAGACAAGAAGTGGGTGGGAGAGTAAATCCTAAGCATGGTTGTGTCACACACTTACCCATATGGGGTTTCAAATCCCTGCCTGACTATGTATTGCTATCACATGTCTATGCAGTCATTGCATGCACCACAGTGCTTATATGTTGGAGAGCTGTCCAAAGGTATATTCGGTGGTGAGTGACATCTGCAACAGTGATAAAGGAGGGATAAAGTAGGTGTAGTACACATTCTTGTCCACATGAGCAGGTGTCAAGGTCGACACAGCCACACTCTTCCAGGGACTCACACACATTATCACAGTGGCAGGGTCAGGCTTAGACTTCCTAACTAGCTAGTTTGCCACAATACAGTAAAACACAGGTATCACATGCACCACAGGGGTTATCAGGATGATATATGGGCAAAGGGTATGCCAGGGTGTCTGACATCAGAAGGCATGCTTCAGTAGGCCAATGGGAAGTGTAGTGAATGTGAATGGCTTCCAAATCATTATACCCCCCCACACACACACACACACATACACAAACACACAGACACAGGTTACCAGTACTGACATGCATGGATGCATTGCTTCACAGGTGTGTAGTGGTTGACTGTGCCAGAAGGCTGTACAAGGCTAGGTAAAGGGTATACCTTGGCATCAGGCCACACAACAATGGTCTGCTGTGTGGCTCAGGGGTGTAGTGTCTGGATTGGCCCACACAGGTGGGTATTGTCTTCACCATCCAGTCATCTGGGTTACTATTGTGGGTGGCTAGTGCTGTGCAATGCTTGCCATGTATGTGTTCTATAGTCCATTACATGGATGGTGTCTGGGATGTGCACACATCCCACATGCATGTTCTGTGACATGTGTAAGTGTACCTGGGTGTCTGGGGCATGTTGTGTACACAGATTATCATCAGATCTGCCATTCCTGGCCTCATGTGGTGAGAACTGGCAATGGACACTAGGTTGACCCTGCACCTACACTGACAGCATGATACAGGTATTCCCTGGTGTTATTGGCATCTGTCCATACAGGCCATGTGTGTAAGGCATGGAATGTCCTTTGTGGGTTACATTTGCTGGCTCTAAAATTGTTGCAGGCATCCAATGGGGAACATAGTGAAGGAGCACTGTATGCAATCATGTGTGTATTATAGGGATGGGACAGAGTGCCATGCCCTCTGAAGTCCACTGCAATTATACCATGGTTACTATCTGTGGACAATATGCAGGGAACTACCAACATAGTGGTTGTTGCCTAGCCGAGTGTTTTTGTGTATAAAACATGGGTTGAAAGTGTTCTCTGAGTAATACAAGGGTTGCTTATATTGTTCGCCAGGCCTTGATGTCACATGTTGGGGTATGGGTTGCCTATTCCAGCCTCTCTGCTGTTTGATATCTGTTATCCTTGTAAGGTAGACATTGTGACATATAATAGGCCCTTCATATAAGACATTTGCAAAACCCACTCTACAATGAGTTCAGTTGTTACACACTCACAGCCACCTCCCCACAGGATACAGATTGCAAACACACACACCAAGTCCTACAATTGCCATGTCTGGGATTAGAACTCCTACCTAACGAGTACATCACACAATAGCATTATGCAGTTATAGGATGCACCACAGAGATTACTAGACTACTCTTTCCCCAAAGGTGTATTTCAAAGTGAATGACATCTGCAGCCGTGCCAAAGTAGGGCATTTTAAATTGTAGTGAGGGTGACTGGCCTAAAAAGCATTAATCCCTACATAGACAAACACACAAAAACTTTTACACTTACCATGTCTGAGGATAGAACTCCTACCTAACAAGTATGTCACACTACAGCATTACACAATTATAGGATGCACCACAGAGATTACTGGGCTACTTCTTCTCCAAAGGTGTATTTCAAAGTGAATGACATCAGCAGCCCTACCAAAGTAGGGCATTTGAAATTGTAGTGACTGTGACTGGCCCCTATACAGACAACCAAACTTTTGCACTTGCCATGTCTCAGAACAGAACTCCCACCTAACTTGTATATCACACTACAGCATTACACAGTTATAGGATGCTCCACAGAGATTATTGGGCTACTCCTTCCCCAAAGGTGTATTTCAAAGTGAATGACATAAGCAGCCCTGCCAAAGTAGGGCATTTGAAATTGTAGTGAGTGTGACTGGCCTAAAAAGCATTAATCCCTACACACACTTACCACATCTGGGATTAGAACTCCTATCTAACTAGTATATCAGACTACAGCATTGTACAGTTATATGATGCGCCACGGAAATTACTGAACTTTTTTTTCCCCAATGGTGTATTTCAAGTTGATGACATCAGCAGGCTTGTCATAGTAGGGCAATGGGGAGTGCAGTGTATGTGCATGGGCCATAACCCGTTCATCTACAGGCAGACACACACAACACTCAGGCACACACAGGTATATATTCCACAGATGCATGTATACAACTGCTAGACGACTAATGACTTCTACAGTCATGTTACACAGTTAGCACAAGCACCACAGACACTATAGTGCTGAGGGATACTAAGGCAAATGTCTACGGTGATTGACATTTGCACATCATGTGGTTTTAGCCAATTGGATGTGTGCTGGGTGGGACAGGTCTCATGATGGGAGGCTCTTTGTCACTGTCACTCTCTTCCACACATCTATGTATGTGTATTTTTGGCCTATTATAATGTGTTGTCCTTGGATATATGTGTGTATTCCAATCCAGTGTGTGTGCAAAGCATGACTGGTGTATATTGAGGAGTCTATGCAGAAACATCTACAACTGTCAGATATGTATGGTCCACTGTTGTTGCCAGACATGGGCTTCATAAGTGTGTGAACATGCCCAGTATGACCTTTCAGTATTTTTTTGTCTGACATGGCTTTCATTTCTCTAAGTGTGGGAGCATGCCCCGTATGACCTTCTGTATTGAATGTGTGAATAAATTCCAGGTAGATTGTACTCCAGTGCAGACTTTTATGTTCTACACCTACAGCTAGCAAACTGTTTCTGTGGGATATCTGCAGATCAGTTGACAATATGGGGTCAAAATGGGCAAAGGATAGGGGTTACTGTAGGTAATTGTGTCTGTGCTGCTTCTGCTATATGGTCCTGGTGTTAGCAGAGATATTCAGACATATGTACTGTTTTACACTGTGATGTTTTGTGTCATCAACTACTGTCTGGTTTACAAATTTGCTTGCAGTAATGTCCTGGGGAACACAGGGTGATTGCAGCTGTGTCCAGTATTGTGGTCAGCAGCGTACATATTTTTGCACAATCATGCCATTCAAGAGGGGAAGCTGCAGAAACTTGCTGCTGGGTCTGTGTAAATGGTTCAGCACCTTGGTACAGTGGTGGCTGAGGATCCCATGCTTGTACATCCATCAACATGACAGTATGGCCATATCCTTCTGTGGCCATATCTCACAGCTGTACAGATTCACACAGGTTACCCAGAGGCAGGGGTCATAATTCTGGGCATTACCCCTTCACATTGTGGTTTATGAACAGGTTTGTAGCCACCCATTCTTGTGTTTGCAGCCAGGGATAGTATGTGCACACAGCTGAGTTTCCGACTTCACACACTCCATGCCACCCATGCTCCTACCCCCCTTACATTATTATATCCTCTTCCATACATTATGCAATCGTTATCTGATATGTTCCCTATAATTATCACCTCATCCCAGCAGTAACTTGGTGTTGGGCCACAGTTCATGCAATAGGACATGGTGGACATGTTTGAGATTTGTCCACATGGCCTTGCATTTGGGTTCTGTGGACTGTGTTATGTTGTTTTTTGGGAGTCCATGACATAACATTCATTGGCAGTACGGGTGAGACACAGGCCTTTGGCAGAGGACTTTAGGCTATTTGGTAGTGATGCAGGCCAGCTGTAGCAGGCCATTGCATTCTGTCACTCCTACATTCCCAGACTGCAATACACTATATTCCCCTGGGGTGACAGGGTAGGTGTGCAAGGTATTCATGCCAATACTTTCTGTCATTATTGATCCAGTGGTGTGGATGCTGGCAGGGTGCTGCTTACAGCTAGACACACACTTGCATGGGACAGCTGTTCTGCATGCTGCATCCTTTAGCTATTGCCATACAGAGGTGGGGGTCATATTGTACTCATTCCAAACAGCAGGGATAAGACTGGAGAGGTACCTGTGGGTGGTGGTTAGGTGAGGTGGGTGCATGTGTGCTATGGACACTACTTGCATCTGACTCACAGATATTCATGGTGCATTCCACTTATGCTGGCTTGTGCAGGGATATCAGCTGTTTTTCAGTACTTCATACCTATGACCTTTGTGGTCTGCCAGTGTTTGGCCAGACAACATCGATATTCCATACTACAAGCCCAAATAATGTGCTGCTCACCTGTATGTACATTTCAATGGGTGTGTCCATTTGACAGTTACATATTGTACACTGTCTGTCTGGGGTACTTCCCCCCGTGTGCTGCTTACATGTCTGGGCACACATTCATGCTATGTCCATCTTTCAGATGGTGACATGTATTACTTGCAAACATTTACTATGGCTTATTGCTGGAATGTGTTTTGTTGGGAAGCATTGTGTTTGGCACTGCAGTTGTGGGAACTTGGCCCTGTTATCAGCAGTACTGGCCAATGGCCACCAGGACAAACCTCACCATGCATACATATTGACCACTCTCACACAATATATGACACACACCAACCTAATACACACAGTCCTGCATATTGTACGCATGCTAAAATCTATCTTGCTACCTTGGCCAGCTCAGGTAATCTGTGCTCCACTGTTATTATACCTACACATGCATGTTACTACATTTCTACATAGGATTAGGAGGGCACACCTGACTGTTACTACATTTCTACATAGGATTGGGGGACACACCTGACTGTTACTACATATCTACTTAGGATTGGGGGAGCACACCTGACTTACTACATTTCTACATAGGATTGGGGGGCACACCTGACTGTTACTACTTTTCTACATAAGATTGGGGGGCACACCTGACTGTTACTACATTTCTATATAGGATTGGGGGCACACTTGACTGTTACTACATTTCTACATAGAATTGGGGGGCACACCTGACTGTTATTACAATTCTACATAGGATTGGGGGTCACACCTGACTGTTACTATATTTCTACATAGGATTGGGGGACACACCTGACTGTTACTACAGTTCTACATAGGATTGGGGGGGCACACCTGACTGTTACTACATTTCTACATAGGATTGGGGAGTGCACCTGACTGTTACTACATTTCTACATATGATTGGTGGGCACACCTGACACTTGTACACATTTGCTATGACTCTACTGGTATTTCAGGTACACCATTTCATTCTGTATTCTAACCTATCATGCTGACTAGAGGCATATCAGTGTACTACAGGTCTTAGGTTTGATTGACCTACATTTCAGTTTCTGACTTTTTACCCTTCATAACTGACATCTCACTGCCTGACCTGTTGTAGTCTGTCTGTGTAGATCTGGGGGGGTGGTTCTCCATAGGCATCAGTCAGAGGCCTTAGCACAGTCTTTGCTTGTGTTTGTCTACACCTGTCCTGCTGGCTCAGACTGTTGTTAGGTATGTGAGTCTCCCTGACTGGCATGCGTGTGTCCTATGGACACACATGTGGCCCAGCACATTTCATGCAGTGAGTTTTGTCATCTTGTCTAGTACTGGCTACTATGGTGACAGCGGTATTTGTTACAGGTCTCATGCTGCCACTATAGATGTCTACATCTACTGGCATCCCATTCAGCCACCCGATTCCCTTGCATGCTCACATCCATACCATAGATACAAGTAACAACACATACTACTCCATTTGGTAATTGGTAGGAAGACTGACTTACCTTGTGACTGTGCCAGTATTGAGGATGGTGCTGGATAGCTGACTATGTCGGATGCACATAGTACACTCCCTATACATGGTTAAGCACAGGTAGTGTCAGGTTTGGCATCCTTTTTACTGTATGTGTGAGTCAGAGAGATGTGTCATTCCCTGGGTTCCAACCATGTCAGTGTATGTGTTATGCGTTGCCTCTTTGCCACAGCATGGGCATACTGGACATGCCTCCTTCTGCCTACTGGGGCAAGCTTAGGTTGTTCCTCCTCCAAGTCACTCTGTGCCTTTGCAGGCCTTAGCAATGGTGGGGGGCTGTGTGGTCCTGCCCCATGCTGTTCCTGCTGCAGTTGTTTCCACAGGATCATATTGTGTAGCATGGCACATACGATGACAATTTGGGTACATGTAGCTGGTGAGTACTGCAAGGCTCCACCAGATGTGTCCAGGCACCGGAACCATGACTTGAGCATCCCAAACACATGCTCTATTATGATTCTGGTCTGTGCGTGTGCCTCATTATGGAGTTCTTGTTCAGGTGTGTGTGCATTTCTGATGGGTGTCATCAGCCACGGCTCCAATGCGTAACCAGAATCCCCCACTAGGTGGCCATAAGGAATGTCCCCATTGGCAAATCTCTGGTACAGCTGCGTCAGATGCCAGATGTGGGAGTCATGATAGCTTCCAGGGCAGCCAGCACACACTTTCATTATAATGCCCTGGGCATTGCACACAACTTGCAGTTGATGGAGGGGAAGCCCTTGCAGTTGATGTAGACCCCAGCCTGCTCAACCAGGTGGTGCTTTGATGCATATGTACATGCAGTCTATAGCACCTACTACCTCAGGGTATTCTGATATTTGGTGGAAGAGATGCATATTGCTGGCCAACACCTCACGGGTGTTGTGGAAATATACGTTGTCACCGGCATGTGCTGACATGGCATCCAGGAACTGGTGGAGTACCCTGGATGCTGATGCCTGTGAGATCCTCATGATATCCCCAGTTGGGCTTTGGAAGGTACCTGTGGCCAGTATTCTTAGGCCTACACATACCTTGGTATCCACTGGGATGGGCTCCCCTCTGTTGGTTCTGTGTGTGAGGTGAGGCTAGCACAGCTCAACAATTTGCTGTAGGAGGTCCCTGTCCACCCATAGGTCCCTGTCCACCCAAAAGTGCTCCACTATCTCCAGCTCATGTAGGCCCTGGTAGGTTACCCTGGGTCTGTACACTCTTTTCCTTCTCCTCACTGTAGGTTGGTCATCAGCATGCTCATCCACAGCACCCTCAGCCTCTTCCACATGTTGATTTAGGATAGCTGCTGCAGCCCCTATCATTTTATTGCTTTTGTTTGGTAAAATTTCCCTGCTTGTGTACACCGGTGGTGTAGAGTTTGTGGGAAAAAACAGGGAAAGGTGTGTGCATAGTTTATAGTGGTGTGCTGGGCTGGGCTGCTGCCTGTGTAATTGGCTGATTCTGATACATTTCACCTGCCAGCTATGCTTGTTCTCCTTGATTACCTTCATACTGCTGTTTTCCTTTCCCATTGTCCTCTTGTTAAAGCCCGGGGATGCGCCATGCAAACACAGTGCTCAGATGTGCACTGAGCTGCTATTTCCTCGTTTATTTTTTTCCCCTTTTCTATTTAGGCAATGTAAAGAGTGCTGGGCAGCCTCAGACACACCCCTTGCTTTGCTCTCCTAAGGGCAAAACCAAGCCACAGGGCTCTGATAAGCTTACAGCATGCCTGACACACCCTCTATGATGTCAGCTAGCTCTTAGGCTTTCACCATGCTCTTCCTGCACCAACACGGTTTGGTGCAGGCTAGCCATGAGGGGGGATCTAGGATTCAGTATCATTCCCATCATTTGCATAGAATTGTCTGCTAATGCCTAGTCCCACACTGAGTCTTCCCCTTTAGCAATCACTATTCACTGGCCATGTTGTCTACTGCCTTCCACTGAGTATAATGGCAAAATTGTGATTTTGGATAGAATGCTTATTTCAAGTTTTTTTAAATTTTTTTTTATTTTTGGCACAATCCCATTTGCACGCTATTGCCCTATGCTTAAACAGCCAAAATCAGCTAAAAAAATTAAAGTTATTTTTTTTTTTGCAACTGTTTTCCATGCCAATGGCCATATATTTGGCCATTGGGATTGTTTCCACATAAGCTACACCCTTTATTTGGAGATGTTATGACTCTGTTTTGTACTTTGCAGAAATGTACTCGGTTACTAACCAAGTACATTTCTACAAACTACACTAGTCCTGCACGGCCAGCTGCCAGCTTCCTGGATCACAAATTCACCTCATTTGCATGGTTTTCACCTGCAAATGGGGTAATTTGCTTGCAGGAGCTGTGTCCATGCAAGAATTGTGCACTATTCCTGCATGCCATGCAGAGCTTGCTGAATCCTGGGGAATGTCTATTCTGAAAAGCTTTCTCTATTGTCTTGGAAGGGTTTTATTGTATTATGACTTCCATAATTTGCCAAAAATCACAGGAAATACCCTTGTCTATGTATTTTTACAGGTAGATGCTAAATGCTGTGATCTGCCATCAATGGTTGCTTTGGGCCTTGGGACTAGAAGTCAGATGACAAGAAATTATGTCATTCTGCAAGCTAGCCCAACAGTAATATGTGAGATATTAATTTGAGAATTCTCTGAGAGAGGCACAGCAATCTGTATTCTGTCTTGGACCTGACAGCATCAAGATCCGCTCACCACATCTGCCTTGCTCCAGAAGTAAGTTAACTAGTAATTCTCTCAGATTTAGTCAGGACTATAGTGAAGTGTAGTTTAGATGTTTTTTTTTTCCTTCATTTATTTGAGACTGTCCTGCAATGTTATTTTAAATATTTCCTGTGATTCTGAACTCTGATGTCACTGTAAATATATATTTAGTATTGTCTTGTTCTTTTATTACTCATTATCAAATATATTCAAAACCTTTCATTGTGGCTGATCTGTGTAGAGATATTTAAGATCTGAGAGTACTTGCAGATTTATTTGGTGACACTGTGTAGGCCACTCCTAATGGCCTTGCTCTTGGTCAAACTACCATTTGTATTGATAGTAACATTACACAGTAAAATTGGACACCCTTTGTTAAAGGTCTTAAGGTAGCTGATAAGTAGCTGGCTGGTGGCAGTGATAACTATTTTATAGTCTGGGCAAAAGGGGGCATAGTAAACCTTTGCCAGCCTTTCCCAGGTATGCGTGTGTGTGTATAAATCAGGCCTCAAAGAATGTGTGTGTTAGCTACTTGGGCAGGGACAAGAAGCACTGGTTGGACAGAGAAGGTGCTGGAGGTTTGGCTTGGCCACTCAGCTGAGATCTCAACTCTATAGTTGTGCCAGTGGGGAGTCTTTTTGTGGATTTGGAGAAAGAGGGAGAAACCAGCCCCAGAATGACTGTGGTCTCTGTGTGCTCTTAAGGGAAATTGAACTTTATGCAGAGAGCCCCATCTGGAAATACTGTGTGTGTACCTGTCATCCTGTAGTGTACATCCCCCACTGTTGCCAGTGATGAGGACTGAGGCTCCTTGATTACTGTTCTAGTTATGGGGCGTCACAGGATATATATTTAAACAGTGTCTGGGAGGTCACTTCAATTTCTGAAGAGACTTTTTAATATAGAATTATTTAAGTGTTGAATTGATATTTAGAATATTTATTCCCTGGGATTCATGAACAATCATGTAAATTGCTCATCACGCTTACAAGAATACAAGCATATTTTCATGGCCAGCAACAGTGTTAGTGGATAGGAAAATGTATTGAGCAAGATATGCATACACAGTAAACAAAGAAGCTTTCCTGTGGGCAAACCTGTTAATTGTGCTTGCATGAATAGAAGGCAATGAAAGTGTATTGAGTGAATCAGCATAAAAATTGAACATATGAATAGAGAAATAAGTAAGATGGGATGTTAAACATCAAGGCCAATTATAATAAAAGCGCTACCAGACAGTAAATGCGTACTGAGGACAGTGACAGTATGCAGAGAAATTAAAGACATGTATACAGAAAAGTGGATGATAAATATTCAAATTCTAATAAGATAATTTATTTAAAGGTGCTTAAGTCACAAAGACAATTTTGTAATAATAAAATTATGCAATATGTATGTCATAAAAATGAATGGTGGTCACACTTCCTGAGTAAATATAGATAAATAAAAACAGACATGATATAATAGGAAGTGAGAGTCACACAAAGTAATATTGTAGCAGAGGGCAGTAAATGAGATATCAAGGTGATGAACATGCTGAATTGAGATGACAGGAAGGACAGTACATACATTAGGATATATTTGCATAGGCTGCATTTTGTCAATATAACATGTCAGAAATTAAGAACGAGTCATAAGCCACAATATTTTTTACAAGAATCTAATCCACACCATCAGTTTTACCACTAAGCTGTGTATTAACAGCATATGGCACAGAAATAGACATATCACATGAACAAAGGTGATCACCATTTAAGGGAATTATACACTGCAATATTCTAATGAGTATTGATTGCATACTTAAGTGTGTGTGGCCATACAAATGTGAAGCAGAATGTGCCATACATATTACCCTTGCCTAAGGCAGTCCTGCCTGAGAGATAAGAACAGGTGCAAACACTATACTATGATGTGATTTATTCCACAGAGCTGTGTTCTGCCACAGGAGATAGCAATGAATATTGTCACAAACAGGTGAAGTTAATATGTAAATTACAAAAGGATCCCTGATAATGAATGTCATATCAACATGTCAGACTGATGACAATACATTAACTATGCTCATGTGCACACCATTGTGATTAGTCCTATATCAATGGTCCTTGATCAAAGATAGTTTTGCTGCATTTTTGTATACACCCCCCCAAGAACTGGAGCACACTTGTGTACAATGCATTACTCAGTGCATGTGCCACAGCAGCACTCTCACCATGACATTGGCAGAACAAATGTCTACTGCCATAAAATCCAAACATGCATTCACATGTATTCATGCAACATATCAAACATAAGCATAAACATCATAACATATCATATACTGATGAGATGTAATGGTTGCTGTGTGGCATCAGTAAATTCATACAAAAAGATTCCCTATGCTAGAATTGAACATCAAGCTATACAACTGTTTCAACTAACAATATGACATGAATCATATGCACCATAGTAGAACTGTTAACAAAGCTGTTGAACTCCACCTTTGTGAAGTCCTCACATCAGTTGTACTTTATTTGCCCATAGCATTTATTGATAAAATAAATAGCAGAAACATCTACATCTTTGAAGGGATGACATCAACTGTGTCTTGCAAAAGAAAACTGTGTGCAAAAATGACTTCTACAGCCATTTAGGATTGTAAATGCTGTCAATACTAACAGGTATAAGACATTCCTGCATCCATTTACATTCACACACAAGCACAAACACACACACACACACACACACACACACACACACACACACACACACACACACACACACACACACACAGTCATGATGTTATCACTGCTGTATTCATACTCCCTACCTATCTACTGACACAATCTACATGCAAGTATATTATAGAAATGTTCCACTGAAGAATTCTGACTTCATGTCACCTGCATCTTTGAAGGCATGACATCATCTGTGTCTTGTAAAGGCGATGTGTGCAAAAACATTACTTTTATGGCTACACGGGATTCTAAATGTTGTCATTGCTAACAGGTGTAATACACTCATGCATTCTCTTACATTTGCATACACACACATTGTCAGAAAGTTCTCACTGCTGTATTCGGACTCCCTACCTTTCTACTAACACAATCTGCATGCAAGTGTATTATATACCAGCACCACAATGGAGGTCTGACTTTAGTAGTGTTAGAGTGAATTTTTGAAAGGATTACCTCATCAATGTATTGCAGTCAATGTGCGTTTGTGGACAGAAGGAAAAGTGGATGTGAGATTCATCTGGCCCTGTAAATGTTTCTCCTGATTGAGAGTCAAATGGGCACAGCTATTGAATTAATCCTGCATTGATGCTTTGACTCCTCTTCCACCATCACACACACACACAAAGTTGACTGCTGTGAGATTAGAACCCCCTACATTTCTGATTATATAATCTAGATGGTGCATTACTTAACAGAAATGCCACTGCAAAAGTCTGTCTTCTGTATTGTGAGACTGCATTTTTATAGAGGATGACATCATCACTGTGTTGCAGAGATGATGATGTTGGCAGAAGGGTCTGACACTGATGTGGACTCACCCTCCAGTGTAAAAGTTTCTCCAGATCAGCAGTACATAATGTCATATTTACCTGACTGTATACACAACCCCTCCTACACACACAAGTTGACTGCTGTGAGAGTAGAACCCACTACCTATCTAGTTAAACAATCTGGAGGACACAGTACTTAACACAAGCCCCACCAAAATATTCTGACTTCTAGAGGCCAAAGCTTTATTCAGAAATGAATTGTTGTGCCTGGCTTCCACATTTGTATGACATTAGGCAACAGGGTTGACTGCTGATAGAAAAAAGTGAAAAAATCAATCTGGTTAGCTTTTTGTAGCATAAACAGACCTAGTGTTGATGTGCAGACTGTGGACAGTACTGAGTGGAGAAAATCCACCTGTCAACTAACTTTTTCTGTGATACAAGGTATAAATGCAGTGAGTAACATGAAAAAGCAGAGGTGAAGCAGTCTTTGAGTCCAGTTTGCAGATAATTTTCTAAATGGTATGAATGTATGAGTATTACAAATAAGTTTTATCATGACTGTAACACTACATAAGAATATCCTAAATATGGTGATTGCCCAAATTGTGTCAGTAGCGCCTACTAAGACAAAAAACTTTTACACCTACTATATATCACTTTTTTCTTCAGCAGTGAATCACAAGTTAATTGAGTGTAAAGTTTGTTAAATGTGACAACTATGGTATGTCATTTGAAACAGTTATGAGTCTGCACAATATGTGCAGGGCAGAATGTCTTGTGAAGTGTGGGCATTATGCTTTCTCACAGTAAGGACATGAGCCAAATGATATAATATGAACATGTCATTCATCGTCCTACTAAATATGTTACAGTATAGCATGATAAAACAGAAGAGGTGCTGAGGGACACAGAGATGGAGAGATATATAAGAGTTTGTGTTATGGCACATTTATAAACATCTTTAAGGTCTGTTTGTATTACTGGTGTCCTCATTCAGAATGTGTCCTGCTCTGTACCATGACATGACTTATACAGGGATACAGAAGGTGGAGGAATGACAATAAACAATACATTCACATACTTCTGGTTGAAAAGGGTATAGGAAATTGGCAGCATGATAGTGATATGAGAATGTTTTGTTGATAACAGATGTAGCACACACTTACACAAGTAATATTAATATGGAGAAAAATTACATTACTGTATAACATATGTCAGGATTCAAATCTTTGGCAGCAGAAATAAAACTTACAGGCAGGCTGATTATCTCAGCTCACCACAGACAAACGCATGTTGTAATAACTTTCAATTGCACATTGTAAGAGACACGACATGTTCAATAAAGGCATTAGGTAGGCAGCTGTATTCATTACACTTATATCAGTTGTAGCCTCCCTTACACTTTACATGAGATCTAGCAACCTGAGACATATGGAAGAGTAGCTATATCACAGTTTATTACCCTAAGTCTGTTTTACTATAACACATTGGATGTATTGCAATTTGGACTAATGCAGTCTAATTCTGTAATGACTCTTGAAATGCCATGTAGCATCACATAGTACATTTGCTTATTGCCTGACCTCATGCAAATGCTGAGGACAACAACTGATAAAACAGAAGGATGGTAGACAGATACAAAAGCAACAAATACACATGAAAGAGACCTATGGAAACAGACAGTAAGAGTTTCACTTACTTTTGGATTAGAGCGCTTGACAAGATGCAAAATATAGTCTATAGACTTGATCATTATTTTAACACACCATAAAGGAAATCCTACTTCATGCATGTCAAAATAATATTATTGAAGAGACAGTGAGAACCTATTGAGCTACTGGAAGATGTAGGTATTCACCTTCAGCAAAGTAATGACAGTATAAAGATGCGATGAGATGAATTTTACATCCATCAGCCTAACAATCAACAGTAAAAAGAGTGAAAGGTAAGGGGTGAAGATAGAAACAGATGGACAGAGTTATATTGAAGATTGTTATGTGTCATTAATGCACATCTTTATGGTGTGTCCTCACTTTTCATCTATCATGCTGTGTATCATTAGCTGATGCTTCTGATGATCAAGAAGGTGTAGGATCACATACAGCAGCTGGAGAGACCACAGAGGCTCCAGACCAGGAAAATACAGGGTCTCAAACACCAATCCTATACAGATAGGCTAAAAGCCATGTCCCTCTACTCAGACTCATACAGAGTGCTTGGAGGTGACCTGTGTCTGGCATACAAGGCCATCTCAGACCCAGCCTTGATGGAGTCGTTGCATATCCGTAAGTCAAACTCCACTTGCACAACCTGCATGCAAGGCCTCAACCTGGTCTGTGACATTAATAGAATGTCGTGGTGGGATAGATTTGTGTCCCAAAGACACCTCCATCTGTGGAATAGAATCCCTTTCCATGTCAAGCAGAGTACCTCACTAGCCCTCTTTAAGAGGAACTTTGATAACTGGATGGAAAGCAGAAGATACAGCCCTATGATCTCACCTGTGTCCCACTGGACAGGGGAAACAGGTGCTGACTTTGTGGGAACATGGGTGAAATTCTTGGCTAGGCTTATAAGGGTCTCTTGGCCAATAGCCTAGTATCATCCCATGAACCTATGAACCCATGAGAGGCAAACCATGATGAAGACATAAGTAGAATAAACATGGTTTAATAATCCTTCATTATGGGCATGGATGTGCTAGCAAATGTTTTTGCCACATTATTCAAAGTCTGTTCATGAAAGATATTAACTGGATAAAAATTAAAATGTATGTCATTAAACATGTCATAGAAGTATAACATCACAGTAAGAAACAATATGACATACATCTGGAACTGAATCCTTGCAACTAGAGTACTGTGGGTGATGGCAACAACTGACCAGGTTTTGCCATAGGACATGAACAGCCATTTGTTGTCATTCATCATTGATGCATGATGCCAAATTTTCCGCAAATACTGAGGACAAAAAGGGTAAGCTTTCTTATGGGACATTTCTGGCCATATGTGTTGTGTGTGATTCTGTTTTTTGATCAGATTAAACATGTAAAAAGGGAGTCATTGGAAAGTGGTGAAATGGGGGGCGGTGGCAAGCAAAGGGGAGGACACATGGAAAGGAACAGAGGAATTTGTAGGAAGGCATTGGGAGAGAACCGTAACTATCCACTTCTTCACAACATAAATGTAGACGTATAGACAGAATTTACTAAATTTGGACTATCACACCAAGGGTAGGTGACAACAATAGAATAATGTTGTAGAGCCAGTTGTACTGGAGGGTAACAGTGCACCAGCAGCCTGGGCAGAGCTACCTGATGTAGATGGATCAGGAAGGGCAGGGACTGTGGAGGTAGACCTGACAGGTTCTGACCCAGAAGTGCTGGGTGTCAGTGCTGCAACTTGTGGAGGGATGTCAGCACAATCTGCACTGGTCAGTCTACCTTCCTATGCTGAATGTCATTTTTTTAAGCAGAAATGTATGAGAACAGAACAACTTTAAGCCATAGAAAAGAAGGGGTGAGGTAAGACAAAAAAGTGAGAAAATCAGATCCATGCCATGTTACATTACTTTATTATTTCAATACATATACATTTATTCCAAAAAAGAAAGGAACTCAGTGATGAACTGCACAGTAATAAACAACAAACTTGAAGAACCAAAATGAACTGTGCAGAAACATGGAAACGCTGGCAAATAAAAGCAATAGTATTTATTATTGTAAGTGCTTTCACACCCTTCGGTGCTTCATCAGACAATGTTATGCAAATAAATAGCACATTAAATAGATCCATACAAATTCAAATGGACCAATAAAAATCCACATATCATTAAAACTTTATTAAAATTTAAAGAGATGCATATGCAATGTAATAAAAATATAAAGTAACGAAACAACATTAAATAACAATAAATTAATGCAACTTTTTAAAATTCACTTCTTCAGCAACTTACACGCCTTTAATGCTGGTTTGATGGAAACAGTATCATTAAGGCCAGAGCCTAAATGTGCTCCAAGTCTAAATATCCATTTCATTTCAGCTGTATCAGTGAGAGCATAAATATCTCCTAGGTTTAACGCATTCTTTTTCATTTCAGGTTTTACAAGTGATATATAGCAATATAAGGCTAGGAGATATTTATGCTCTCACTGATAAGTGAATTCACTATTTTCACCCTTCGATGTAGTGGGTTCGATATTATAACATTCAAAGTTTTGCAACTTCGATGTTATAATATAGACCCTGAACAACAGGTAAGATATGAAACATTTATCATATATTTTAGCACATGTATTTCATATACTACATATTATTATTCTGTAGTTATTCTATGTCCAATTAAAAAAATATATTGCAAGCTGGATTCACATGTTGCATCATGCATCCTGTTTTTTTAAACTCAATGCGTTTTACTGTATCTCACAGTGATATTTAGGTGAGATATGGAATTTCTTGACTTCCTGCTGTTCAGAGTATGTTATGAAAGTGCAACTCAGCTGCTCTAAAAATTGTAATAATGGCATTCCAAATTACATTTCTTAGTTTGTACCTTGGGCAGTGGACTCTCGTTCACTGCCACATAATGTTGTCAGTCTAAAGTGAGCTTTAACAAAATACATGCAAATGATAAACCTAATAAAAGAAAAAAATAAATAGTAGCAAACATCAGGAAATAATATAGAAAATGCAGGATTGGGAGTTTTCTTTACTTTGTATGTCAACCTGATCATATACTAAAGAAATCTGCATTAACTCTGTCAAACAGCACATGATTATTTCAGTTAGTTTTCAAAGTCATGCATTCAGACCACTGGTATCGCATTCCTGCTTATTGGTCTATTTGTAAAACTGTTGATATAATTGTCTTGTTGACTGGTTTGTACACAGTGGTTAACAGACCAGCTTGATGCAAGAAACTGTATGCAATGCATAACTGTATGCTGCACATATCAGTCATATAAGCCAATAATGCCACCGATGGTCATCTCACATGATACTGCTTGACTATATTTATGACTAACAGTATGCAGATATATGAGTTACTTTTATCTTCTTTTACATATGTTTTTATACTACAGGTCCCACACTTACTTTGACATTACTGCAGATATGACTCATGTTCTTTGGGCTGTCTCTGTGTGATACTATCAGTACACAGACATTACACGGGGAAGTAAAGTTTGTGGACATTGGCTGGCATCAGTTTTACTATTTGTATATGCTTAGGTTGTTATGTGTATGCCTTAGCTGATGAGTGCATCATTTATCATTTGTCTGTTAGGTGGTGAGTGTTTGTGTGCTATCCTTTGTCTCTTAGCCAGTACAAGGATATATTGTGCACACCTATGTCTGGTTGCTACCTATGCAACTGGAGATTTTCCCTTAGAATGCTTGTCTGTGTGTGCTAGAGGTGCTGGTCCAGGAATGTGTGGTCTGGCCCTTGCTGTCCCTGTTGCAGCTGTTTCCTCAAGTTGATTGTGAACATTTTTGTGCAGGTGCTTAGGTTGTACTGCAGGGCATCCCCTGATTTGTCTGGACAGTGGAATTTTGACTTCAGCATGCCAAACACATGTACTGTGATGTTTCTAGTTCGAGTGTGGGCATTATTCTATCCTTCTTCAGTGGGGTTGTGTGTATTTCTGGTGGGTGTCATGAGCCACATTCCAGTGCATAACCTGCATCATCCTGTAGATGGCCTTTTGGAACATCACCTCTGGCAAACCTTGTGTAAAGCTGAGTGGTGTGCCATATGTGTGAGTAATGGTAACTGCCTGGGTTGCCAGCACAAAAACTGAGGATGATCCCTCGATCATTACAGGCAACCTAGCAGTTGATTAAGTGGAACCCTTTCTTGTTGCTGTATGTTCTTCCCTGATCACCATTTGGGGCTTTTATTGCTATGTGAGTGCAGTCTGTGGCCCCCAAAACTTCAGGAAAGCATGTTACAGCATAAAATTCCTACATTGTTCTTGCTTTCTCTCCTCTGGGGTGTGGGACAAATAGACATAGTTCCTTGCATGTTCTAGCATATCATTAACACATTGGTGCAATAATCTGGAGGCTGAGGCCTGTGACATCCCTAGTATATCCCCTGTGTTACTCTGAAATGTATCAGTAGCTAAAATCCTTAATGCTACCCATACTTTAGTTTCTACTGGTATAGGTTCTCCTTGATTTCACCTGGGTCTGAGGTGGGGATGGTAGAGGTTGCAGTGCTCCTGGATTGTTTATCCATCCACCCTGTATTGCTCTAATATTTCATATTATGCAGTCCATAACATGTTAAATGGGGTCTGAGAGCCCTTCTTCTCTTTGACTGGGGTCTATGAGCAGCAGCATAGATTTGAGCTTTTTGCACATACACATGCAAGAGAGCAGCAGCCCCTAACATTTTTTTAAGTGAAATGGTGCCTGCATTCCTATAGGTTTTGGAGTTTATGGCAAGGAGCCTCACCAAGTGTTCACAATTACGTTATATCTTCCTGAATGGTTCCACCATCTTGGATTGGTTAATTAGTTTGTAATTCAGCTAGTTATGTTTTTATTAGCGTACTCTGCTGCCTATCTTTGTTTTGCAGCTCTACATAATGTATAGACATTTCATAAATGCAAAATAATGTGCTCGACACACACATGGTAGTAGCGCAAAGTTTAGCCTTTCATGAATCTGGTCAGTGGTATAGCCTATCAAACATATTCATTCACAGCATACAGACATTTAATGACTACAAAAGAGTGAAGTGCAATACAGACATACATACAATAGCAGCATATCTTGCAGTCTTCATTAATCCTTCCCACTGTTTGTTTGTTTGTTTGTTTGTTTGTTTATATATTTAGTTATTCATTAGTTCACTTATTTCTGTTTATTAAGCGGGATACTCTGGCTGGGCTTTAATTCCTTTTCATCAGAGTCCTGGGTAGAAAAGCTCCACATGTAGAATGTGAATGAATAGAAAGAAACAATGTAGTAAAAACTGGTTATGCAGTCAATAGTTGAGAAACTTGATGTAATGAAAATAATAAACTATACATAATAAACAAAAGTATTTAAACACAAAGTAAATATGCTGCCTTATTTAGATAAATAATTTTGTACAGAGATTAACTGATACAGAACATCATTTGTTAGACACACAGGTTTTTTATTACAATGTTTATATAGACTAAGTAGTAAAGAAGGATGATTAATAAAAATATCGATTTCAGTAGGACAAGAAAGGGTTAAGAGAAAGCAAGGAGAGGAGGAGTGGTAGCAATGTACAAGAAAGTAGGAGGAAGAAATAGCAATTGGGGGTGGAGTTAGGATGGCTAAGTGAAGACAGCTAATTTTAGAGCTCTGCAGATTTATACTTAAATGCAGGGAGATAATAATTAAAAAAATCCACAGCTAAATTGATAATAGCTCAGACTTTTCCCCCAGATTTTTGCAGAAATATATATACATTTCTCTGTTACTTTTACCTGGAGACTATTCACCAAATAAAGATGAGCAATTTTAAGCATTCTCAAACAGACAACTGGTAACATCTACCCTTCAGGAATCATCTTTGAAAATGGATGGTTTCCAGGAGAATTTAGAAAACCCTAGAGAAAACTGTCTTAAACAAACTGAAATCTTTAAAGAACTGCTTCAGTGATATCAAACCAAAATTCCTGATATGGAGAAAGCATTGAATGGCATAGATGGAAGAGTAAAGGAAGAAGAATCTCAAACTGACTTTCTTCTAAAACAGAATATTTGGCTTCTTCACAAAATTGATGACTTGGAAAACAGAGAAAGGAGATGCTACATTAAGATTTTTGGTCTTCCATAAAAAAATGATGGTACTAATTTAATTTCATTTCTAAATACCTGGATTCCTGAAATATTAAACTTCCAGGAAGGTTTCTCTTATGACATTGAAAGAGCTCATAGAGCCAGAGGTAAACCAATTTCTTCTTCCTGTTCTTCTCCTACAAGAGCCATTGTAGCAAAATTCTTATCATGTACTGACAAAGAACTAGTACTTAAATATGCTTGGAGGAAAGCTCTTTTGAAATATAAACTGAACTCAGATTTTATAATGATTATTCAACAAAAACAAAGGACTTTAGTAAAAGCTGTTGGCCTCTTGTTATTCTTAAACAAAATGGTATTAAATCTCATATAATCTATCTAGCTAAAATAAAAATACATCTGTCAAATGAAATAAGAATCTTTAAAAACTTAGAAGAAGCTTCTACATTCATCAAAAACAATAACATTATTCTTATTTCTGAACACATGGATTGCTCAAAAGAACATAAAAAAACAATACATAGACTGACTTAAAAAAAAAGACTCTAGTTCTAACAAAGTTATAAAAATCACAAAATGATTTTATTTTTAAACTTTTCTTAGCTCTTTACTCCATCAAAAATCTTTTGACTGGGACAATAACATCTAATACCTAAATTCTACAGTATCCTACATCCAATTCACTGAATATTTAAGTTGCTGTCCAAATATATTCCTTTTAATTGTATTTGTTTGAAGAAAGAGTTTTTTGCCTGTCATGTATTTTAAACTCTATTTGGAAAATTATCAGTTATTTTTCACTTTTTGTTTTCAAGCTAGATAAGGAATTATATCCCCTACTTTTAAGTTTATCATATTATTACAAATATATATATATATATATGTATATATATAGTTCCCATTAGATTATCAAAACTCAGTTTACGCGAATACGAAATCACGAAATCATCGACACGTATTGCACGATATACATAATCATCAAACGTGCAAAACCGCAAAATTCGAAATGTCGAAGTGTTTTGGTTGGCCCGTCTGCAGTATAGCTCCGTAAAGTAAGTGTGCGATAGTTACGGACCTTAGGGTTAGGGTGCGGGTTAAGGTAAGTACATAGATAGGTAATGTGTGTAAGATTTAGTGTAGTGTTATAAGCAGGGTTTTGTTAAATGTATTTATGTGTATTATTTATTTTGTTTGGGTATATCTCCGTAGGGGAAGTGTGCAGTAGTTACAGACCTTAGGGTTATGGAGGGGTTAAGGATAGTGCATAGATAGTTGTGTATGTGGAGTTTAGTGCAGGGTTAGAAGTTGAGTTTTGGTGCTTTACTTTAGGTTAGGAGTAGGGTTTGGTTAGTGTATGGATGTGGTTTATTTATTTTGTTTGGGTAGGTAGTATGTAGCGGGTGGTGGGGTTGGCCGACTATGAACATTTGATATTTTAAATTTTGCGGTTTAGAGCATTTGTTATTTTCGCGGTACGAGTAATACGTGTCGCTGTTTTAGTATTTGATGTAATGGATTTTTGTTGATTTAATATAGATCCATATATATGTATATATATATATATATATATATATATATATATATATATATATATATATATATATATATATATATATAGTCTTTCATACTTCATAGTTTATTCTTTACTTGTCTTATTTTTTAAATGTTGTTTAACTACAAATATTCTGTTTTGATATACTCATATTTATAATTAATTCTCTGTTAACAGGTTAAATAGCTTCATTTTGCATTTATATAATCTGTGATGTTAAAATAGCATTGCTCAGTATTTTCTATTGGTTAATGACTAGAAGGTGATTTGCTTGGTGACCTGTGTTGTGCATTTTCATAGTGTTTGCATTTCTGAACTGGCACCATTTTAGATTGTGTGAATGCCAGTCTATCTCAATAACCACTGATTTTCTTTTTTCCCCTGCATTCTCCCTCTGAATTCCCTTTACATTCACCTCAGTGTGGTTCTCCAGCTTGTACTGTGGAGTTGATGCCATTGCATTGTTGTGGGTTGCCTGTAGCTCTCATTTCATCAACACCACTCATAAGAAGCCATTAATGCTACTGTAGTAACTCTTCCCCTTGCAGCAAAATGGTCCTAGCTTTGCTTTTTTACACTTTTTTTTGTGTATGTATACATTCAACTACTCTAAATAAAAGATTATAATAAGAGTAGGAGGAGGAAGGGAAGAAGGATGTTTTATAAGGTTTAACTATTGCCTTTTTCCATTACTTTGTTGCTTACAGCTTCTTTGTCACTTATTTTATTTTAGTTTCTCAGAATCTCGCACACATTTGATGTTGCACACACCCACATCAGAATACTCTAGGATGAATTATTTCTACACAAATTAACACTATCTGAGATGTATGAAATTAATATGAATATCATAATAGTTCTTCAGTTTTGATTCTGATTTGGCAAGATTCGACTTTATTGATGACCAAGTGACATCTATTTCATAGATGTATTCTTCTATATTTCTGGTATAGTTAACATCAATAATATCTATCATACTGGTCAGACTGTGAGACGATATAGATATACATTATATATATATATATATATATATATATATATATATATATATATATATATATACAGTACATATATATATATATATATATATATATATATATATATATATATACAGTACATATATATATATATTGTTTAACAGAATTAATGTTTGCTTGCCTGCTGCATAATTAATTGATCTCTAGCATTCACTCACTTGGTGCCACTGTCCTAATGTTTTCTTACTACTATATGTAAAGCTTTTTTATGCAATGGTTGAAGTTTATTTTCTAACCCATGCCTCATTTTCTGCAAAATTATTAATCATGTTCACTGTTGTTAAAGAAATATATTGCTATGCAGCATTCCGATGTATTAGAAACTTTGCACATAACTTACCTCATGCAAATGAAATCCTTATTGGAGCTGTTTATCTGAGCTTATTAATATATGGTCCTAGGATCTGGCCACTCTGCTTACATGAGCATTTTAAGATGTTAGACAAGCATTCTACATAACTATTAGCTGGGACAGTTAATTCCCTACAGCTACAATCTCAATATAAACATTGCTAGGATAATGCATCTCAGGGCAAATTAGCTCAAGAACACTCCCCAGGATTCAGCAAGTTCTGCACAGTGGGCAGGAATAGTGAAAGAGCTGCTACACACAATATTGCCGATGAGCGATCCAGGAACGAGATACTAGGACGTGCACGAGCACTCCTACATTATTCCTGCACGGACACCACTGCTATATACTAATTACCTCATTTGCTGGTGAAAACAATGCAAATGAGGTGAATTAGCGATCCACGAAGAAGGCAGGCATCTGTGCAGGAATAGTGTAACCTGCATAAATGTATTCAGTTACTAACCGAATACATTTCTGCAAATTACAAAATGGAGGCATGACAGCTCCAAACAAAGCATGTATTCAATGTATTAGGCATGCCAATGGCAAAATATATGGCCATTGGCATGGAAAATAGTTGCAAAATTATAAAAATTTACTTTTATTTTTTTTCTGATTTTGGACGTTTAAGCATAGGGCAGTGGTGTGCAAATGGAATCAGCCTGTAAATATGAAAAAAGGTTGGAAATAAGCTTTTAAACCCAAATCAGGATTTTGCCATGATAGTCAATAGCATGCATAAGTCAACGATATCAGGGAGTAGTAGTTGCTAAGGGGGAAGGCCCAGTGTGAGTGTGGTAACTATGAATTAGCATTCTGTGTTTATGCAAATGAGGGGATTGATACTGAATCACAGAATTCCTCTCAGTATTAGCTTGCACCCAACCGTGTAGGTGCAGCAACACCATGGTATAAGTATAAGAGGTAAATGACCTCATAAGGAGGAGTGTCATGCATGCTGTAAACTTATTGGAGCTCTGTGGCCCGTGTTTGCCCTTAGCTAAGCTGAGGCTGCCTAGCAGTGTTAACATTGCCTAAACTGGTGTGAACACCACGCACTGGGTTTTAAACCAAAAAAAAAAAAAGAGGAAACAGCAGCTCTGTTCACATCTGAGCACTGGGTATATGCTGCATGCCTTGGGGCTTAAACAGGAAGGCAATGGGAAGGGAAAACAGCAGTAGGAAGGCAATCAAGGAGAACTAGCATAGCTGGCAGGTGAAATGTATCAATCAGCACAGGCAGCAGCCCAGCCCAGCACACTACTATAAACTATAAAAACACCTTTCACTCTGTTTTTTCCCACAAACTCTACACCACCAGTGTACACAGACGGGGAAATTTTACCTGACAAAACAAACAAAATGTTAGGGGCTGTTGTTGCTCTCATATATCAATATATGGAAGAGACTGAGGGTGGTGAGGATGTGAATGCTGATGACCAACCAACAGAGAAAAGGAGGAGAAGAGTGTACAGACCCAGGGTAACCTGCCAGGGGCTACATGAGCTGGAGATAGTGGAACGCAATAGGGTAGACAGGGACCTCCTACAGCAAATTGTTGAGCTGTGCCGGCCACGCCTCACACACAGAACCAACAGAGGGGAACCCGTCCCAGTGGATACCAAGGTATGTGTAGATTTAAGAATTCTGGCCGCAGGTACCTTCCAAAGGCCAACTGGGGATATCATGTGGATCTCACGGGTATCAGCATCCAGGGTACTCCACCAGTTCCTGGATGTCATGTCAGCACATGCCGGTGAGCACATATATTTCTTCAACACCCGTGAGGTGTTGACCAGCAATATGTGTCTCTTCCACCAAATAGCAGAATATCCTGAGGTAGAAGGAGCTATAGATTGGATGCACATACACATCAAAGCACCACTGGTGAGCAGGGTAGGGTCTACATAAACTGCAAGGGCTTCCCTTCCATCAACTGCCAGGTTATGTGTGATGCCCAGGGCATTATCTTGAATGTGTGTGCTGGCAGCCCTGGAAGCTATCATGATTCACACATCTGGCATATGACACAGCTGTACTAGAAATTTGCCAGTGGGGACATCCCATATGGCCACCTAGTGGGGGATGCTGGTTATGCACTGGAGCCATAACTGATGACACCCATCAGAAATGCACACACACCTGAACAAGAACTCCATAATGAGGCACATGCAAAAACCAGAATCATAATAGAGCATATGTTTGGGATGCTCAAGTAATGGTTCCACTGCCTGGACATATCCAGTGGAGCCTTGCAGTATTTTCCAGCTACATGTACACAAATGTTCATAGTATGTGCCATGCTACAGAATATGATCCTGCAGAAACAGCTGCAGCAGAAACAGGACGGGCCAAGGTCACACAACCCCCCACCATTGCCAAGGCCATCACAGGCACAGAGGGACTCGGAGAAGGAACAAACTGAGAATGCCCATGTAGGCAGAAGGAGGCATGCCCAGTATGACCAGGCTTTGGCAAAGAGGCAACGCATAGTCATACATTGACACCGTAGGGACCCAGGGAATGACACCTCTCTCTGACTCACACATACAGTAAAAGGGATGCCAAACATGACACTACCTGTGCTTAACCATGCATTGGGAGTGTACTATGTGGATCTGATATAGTCAGCCCTCCAGCACCATCCTCAATGCTGGCACAGCCACAAGGTAAGTCACTCTTCCTATCATTTGCTGAATGGAGTAGTATGTTCTGCTAGTTGTATCTATGGTATGGATGTGAGCATGCAAGGGAATCGGGTGGCTGAATGGGATGGCAGCAGATAGTGGACACCTATCTGGGCAGCATGAAATCCACAACAAATGCTGGTGTCAACAAAGTAGGCAGTAATAGACAAGGTGACAAATCTCACTGCAGTACATGTGGTGGCCCAAATATGTGTCCATAGGACATACAAATGCATGTTAGTGAGGCTCACATTCCCAACACCAGCCTCAGCCAGCAGGACAGGTGTAGATGACCATAAAGAAAGGCTGTGCTAAGCCCTTCAATTGATGGCAATGGTGAACAGCCCCCCTCCAGACCTACACAGACAGACTACAACAGGTCTAGCAGTTGTGTGTTAGTTCTGAAGGGTAAGAAGTCTGAAACTGAAATGTAGGTAAAAAAAACTAAGATCTCTACTCTGCTGATATGCCTCTAGTCTGCATGATAGGTCAGAATACAAAACAAAATAGAAGCCAACAGAGTACCTGACATATCAATACTGTCATAGCAACTGTTTACAGTTGTCAGGAGTGCCCCACCCCCCACAATCCTATGTAGAAATGCAGTAACATGAACGTGTGGGTTTAATAGCAGTGGAGCAGAGATTACCTGAGCTGGTCCAATTTACAGGATAGATTGTTGCATGTGTACAATATGCAGGGGTCTGCGTGTTTGGTTATTGTGTGTTCAATATTGTCTGGAAGTGGTCAGCATGTAGGCATGAAGGGTTGTGTCTCGTTAGCCTATGGCCAGTACTATTGATGACAGGGCCATGTTCTGACAACTGCAGTGCCAACCACAATGCATCTCAGCAATATCCATGTCTGCAATCATCCGTACTCACTGTCCAGATGTCAATATCTGTCACAGTCTGAAAGATGAACATGGCATGAATGTGGGCCCAGACATACACACAGTACACAGGTAGAAGTACCCTAGACAGAGAGTGTATAAAATGTTACTGTCAAATGGACACACCTTTGGAATTGTACATACAGGTTAGCAGCACATTAGTTTTCTGTGTACTATGGAATAGTGATATAGTCTGACCAATCACTGGCAGACCACAAAAGGCACAGTTATGAAGTAATGAGAGACTGTTGTCCCCGCACAAGGCAGCATAAGGGGAATGTCCCACATATATTTGTGAGTCAGCTGCAAGAAGCTTCCATATCACACAGGCACTCAGCTCACTCCACCATCAGCCACAGATTTATCACAGGTCATATCCTTGCTGTTGGGAATGAGTGCAGTATGACCCTCACTTCTGTATGGGGATACCCACAGAATGCAGCATGCTGAAGAGGTGTCCCATGCAGGTGTGTCCCTAGCTGTAAGCATCACCCTGCCAGCATCCAGACCAATGGATAAATATGGATAGGAACTATTGCCATTAACACCTTGCACACCTACCCTGTCACCCCAGGGGAATCCAGTGGCTCGCAGCCTGGGAATGTAAGAGTGACAGAATGCACTGGCCTGCTACAGATGGCCTGCATCACTAACAAATGCCCTACAGTCCCCTGTCAAAGGCCTGTGCCTCACCTATACTGCCAATGTATGTTATCTCATGGGGTCCCAACTAACAACATAACACAGTCCACAGAACACAAATGCAAGGCCATGTTGACAGATCCCAGTTGCATGCCCACCATGTGTTACTGCATGAACAGTGGCCCAACCCCTAAATAACGCTGGGATGAAAGGACAACTATAGGGTAACTTCTCACATATCGCTTGCATAATGTTAGGAAGAGGATAGAATAACAGAGTGGGGGGTGGCGAAGCATGGATGTCATGGAGTGTGTGAAGTCTGAAAATCTGATGTGTGCCCATACTACCCCTGCCTTCAAACCTAGTAATGGGTGGTTACAAACCTGCTTGTAAACCACAATGCGAAGGGGAACTGGCCAGATATATGAGCCCTCTCTCTGGGTAACCTGGGTGAGTTTGTACAGCTGAGAGGTATGGCCACAGCAGGATATAGCCATTCTGTTACGTCAATATATGTACAAGCAGGGGATACTCAGCCACCACAGTACCAAGGTGCTGGACCATTTACACAGAACCATCAGCAAGTGTCTGCAGCTACTCCTCCAGAATGGCATGCGTGTGCAAGAATATATAGGCTGCAGACCACAATACTGGACACAGCTTCATTCATCTTGCATTTCCCAGGAAATAACTGTGAGCAAATAAGTATATCTGTCCGTAGTTGATGACATAATACATCACAGTGTAAAACAGTACATATGTCTGAATATCTCTGCTAGCACCAACCATGTAACACAAGCAGCACACACACAATAGTTACAGTATCCCACTATCTGTCATCCATTATGACTCCATATTGTCAAGCTATCTACAGATATCCTGCAGAAACAGGTTGCTAGTTGTAGGTGTAGAACACCAAATCCTCGACTGGAGAACAACCTACCTGGAAAGGATTTACACACTCAATACAGAAGGTCATACTGGGCATGCTCCTACACTTAGAGAAATGAAGCCTATGTCTGACAACACAGTGGACTATACATATCTGTCAGTCACAGATGCCTGTGCAAACACACCACATTTTACACCATTCATGCTTTGCACACACATTGGATTGGACTACTCACACATATCTAAGGCCAATACACTATGATATGTCAAACATACACACACAAAGATGTGAGGCAGAGAGACGTAGACAGTGACAGAGAGATTTCCATCATGAGGCCTTCCCACCCACCACACATCCAATTGGCCAATATCACATGATGTGCTGATGTCATTCACTGTAGACATTGCTTTTGGTAGCCCTCAGCCGTATAGTGTCTGTGGTGCTTGTGATAACTGTGTAACACGATAGTACAAATCAGTATTCATCTAGCATTTGTATACCCAGTCCTGTCAAATGTAAAGTTGTATGTGACTGAGTGTTGTGTGTGTGTTTCCATAGGAATAGTTTATGGCCCATTCACACACACTGCACTTCCCATTGTCCATGTTATCACTCCTGCTGATCAGTCACATTGAAATAACCCTCTGGCCAAATCTCAACCCTAGAAGTTGCATGGTGCCTGCGATACGTGTGTAATACGGTAGTGTAGAAAAATAGTTAGATAGGAATTCTAATCCCAAACTTGGTAACTGTGAAACTGTGTGTGTGTGTGTGTGTGTGTGTGTGTGTGTGTGTGTGTGTGTGTGTGTGTGTGTGTGTGTGTGTGTCTGTGTGAAGATGAATGACTTTGAGGCCATTCCCAGTCACTACACCTCCCATTGTCCTACTTTAGCAAGCCTGATGATGTCAGTCACCTTGAAATAACTCTTTGGAGAAGTGCCAACCCCATAATCTCCATGTCACTTGTGATAACTGCGTAATGCTATAGTGTAACATACTAGTTAGGTAAGAGTTCTAATCCCAGACATGGCAACTATGTGTGTTTGTGTAAGAGTGTGTGTGTGTCTTTGATGATGCCTGATTTTATGGACATTCACACTTACTACTCTCCCTGAACCCCTCCTTTAGCACTGCTGCTGATGTTAGTCACCTTCAAAGATACCTGTGGACAGGTCTCCAGTATGTAAGCTCCATGGCATGTGCCATAAATGTGTAACAATGTAATAGCAGTAACTACATAGGTATGGATTTGAATCTCATATGTGGCAAGTGTTTGTGTGTGTACCTTAAGTATTTTGGCCCCATTTACACCCAGTACACATCTCACAGCCTGTCTTTAGCAGTCTTGCAGATATCTTCCACCTTATAAGTATCTGTTGCCAACCCTAAACCTTGTCAGATCAGTGGTGCATATGGTAAATGCATAACATAATGGTCCATACAGATTGTTAGATAGAGATTTGAACCTCACCCCTGGCAAATGTAAATTTGTGTGGTGGGTAAAATTATTTTTGGGATCTCTCACCCACTACATCACCTAATGCCATTATTTACAAGGGCTGGTGATGTTCTTCTCCTTAGAAGTACCTTGGGACAACATCCATCCTCTAAGCTATGTGGCGTGTGTGATAAATGTGGTATCCTGTAGTGACAATGCATAGTTAGGTAGGGGTTTGAATCTCAGTCCTAGCATGTTTGTGAGTCTGTCATCAATATCCTGTGTGAAGGTTGCTGTGATTGTGTAATAACAGGACCCATTGTGGGGCAGGTTTTGCATATCTCACAATGTCCACCTTACAGGGACAACAGATGTCAAACACTGGAGAGTCTGGTGTAGACAATCCATAGCCCTACCTGTGACATTATGGATTGGTGAACAATATAGACAACTCTTCTATTACACAGAGAACACTCTCCATCCACATCTCATACACAAACACACTTGGCTAGGCAACAACCACTATATTGGTAGTTCCCTGCATATTGCCTCACAGATAGTAACCACGGTGTGATTGCAGTGGACTACATGCCTGTTGACAACAACAGTGCCACTGACATCAGAAAATACTTTGATGTGTTACATCTCCTGACTGAGTATGTGTTATCCAGCAAATAAAAGGACATGGTACCCTATTCCATCCCCAAAATAGGCAAATAAATGCTTACAGTGGCCCTTTTGCTATGTTCCCCACTGGACACCTGCAACAACTGTAGAGTCTGCAAACATAACCCACAAAGGTAATACCATGCCTTATACACATGCCCTGTATGGACAGATGCCACTAACTCCACTGAATACCTGTATCATGCTGTCAATGCAGGTGCATGCACAACCTCGGTTACATAGCCAGGTCTCACCAAATGAGGTCAGGAATGCTACATCAGAAGATAACAATCTGTCAACACAACATGCCCCAGAGACTGCAAGTACACTTACACACATCAAAGAACATGTGTGTGGGATATCTGCACAACACAGACACTGTCCACGTTATGGAATATAGATCACATACATGAGAACCAGTGCACATCACTGGCCACCCACAATAGTAACCCAGATGAGTGGATGGTGAATACAATACACATTCTGGGGACCACTCCGGGGACTACACCCCTGAGCAACACTGGAGACTATTGTCATGTGGCCTGATGCCAAGGTATTCCCTTTGCCTAGCCTTGTACAGCCTTCAGGCCCATTACCCTACTACACACCTGTGAAGCAATGAACCTATGCATCTCAGTACTGACATGCATGTGTATGTGTGTGCGTGTGTGTGTGTGTGTGTGTGTGTGTGTGTGTGTGTGTGTGTGTGCATGGGTGTGCGTGTGTGTGTGTGTGTGTGTGTGTGTGTGTGTGTGTGTGTGTGTGTGTGTGTGTGTGTGTGTGTGTGTGTGTGTGTGTGTGTGTGTGTGTGTGTATGGAGATGAATGATTTCAAAGCCATTCACACTCACTACACCTCCCATTGCCCTACTTTAGCATGCATGCTGATGTCATTCACCTTGAAATAACCCTTTGGCCATGTTTCAGCCCTATAAGCTCTATAACTGCAATACTGTAATGTAGCAAACTAGTTAGGTAGGAGTTTTAATCCTGATCCTGCTAAATGTGATAATGTTTGTGTTTCTCTGAGAAAGTATGTGTGTGTGTCTTCATTGACACCTGATTTTGTGGACATTCACACTTACTACACTTCCCTTACCCCTCCTTTAGGACTGTTGCTGGTGTCACTCACCTTTAAGGATACCTTTGGAGAACTCTCCAACATGTAAGCTCTGTGGCGTGCACAATAACTGCATAACACTGTAATAGCAATACATAGTCAAATAGGAGTTTGAAACTGAATACTGGTAAGTGTGTGTTTGCATGTGTGCCATCAGTATCCTGGTTGGGGTGATTGTATAATGACAAGATCCATTGCTGTGTGGGTTTTGCTACACCATTATATTGAGGACCTATATATCCCAATGTCCACATTACAAGGCCAACAGTTTTCCAACACTGTAGAGGTTGTTGTAGACCATCCTCAGCCATAAATGTGTGCAGCCATGTGCAATTACTATGTGACAGTATGGATTAGTAAACAATATAGGCAACTGTTATAATACTCAGATACCACTCTCCACCCACGGATCATACACAAACATGATTGGCTCTTACTCTCTTACTCCCTTCCTTTCTTACTTTGTCTCTGTCTCTGTCTCTGTCCTCCCCCCCCCCCTGCTCTGGTGGATGTGGAAAAGTACATCTGTTTTGCATAGGCAGCAGCTTGAGTTTTGTAAGTAATGCTCATGATCAGCTGATGGCCTGTGCACAAATTGAAGTCTCCCACTCGCTAATTCCAAGTGGACCAGCTGTGGTATCATTCCTTTAGCCAATTGCTTGGAAACACACTCCTATAACTAAGCACTTCATGTGGGTGTTGGTCCTTTTCCTTCACTGTGAGCAGGACTTCCTGTGGGCATCTGACAATCAGCATCACAGAGGGTAGTTGGAAATACCTCTTACAACATACACTGTGGAGACAGACCAACAAACAGGAGGGGGATGTTCGAGATATGAAGACAAAATGTAAGTATTGCTGTTCTACATTTGAAGTAATGTTGATTTAACAGGGTTTGTGTGGATATGGCTGTTTTACATGATTCAAGTCTAGCATGACAGTGTTATGTGGTTGAGGAAACTTTCATCTGCAGGGCTATCTGCAGACTGGCCAGAGATTGGTGTCTTACATGTGGTGTGTTACTCACACATTTCCTATCTTTAGAAATGCAGTAGCATACTCTGATGATTGCAGTCAGTACATGGTGACATCCATGTGAGTTACTAACTTCATATCCCTCAGAAGAGATATGTCACAACAAACCCTGTTACACCAGGAATTTTCTCAGTTTATTACAGCAATATGTCAATATCGGCCCTGTGTTTGTGCCTCTGTCCCCCAGGTTTGTCACTCTTTGTCCATATGTCATGCAGTAAGAGGTGCATATGTACAGTATATCATTATTTACTGACATCATACCTGATAACAAGCCAGTGAGATATCAGACTGCTAGACATGTTATGTATAGTAGGTCTTATATTTGAATACAAAACCTGGACATTCTGTTGTAGTCTGTACAGTAGTGAGGTCTGTGTACTTATGGTGATTGTTGACAGAATGTGTATTGTGAATATATTTGGCCTGTGTACAGACTGTGGTAGATATCAGTGTTATTGGTCCTGTTCTACCTGACATTGCATACTGCTCCAGTTTCCAGTACCCTATCAGTGTATATGTTTGTAGGGCCAGACTGACACATGTCCCATACCACAGACAGGCATCAGACTATACTGTGTGTTGGGCCAGTATATTTAGGGTTAGTGTATGAGTGGCAAATATGAGGATGGTTTTGTTCACACAGTCCATATACTGTACTATTAACATACTTACCATAATGTGAGTGTGACTGTGCTGAGACTGGTTGTGGGTATGCACTTTCACACTGGTGTCTGTTACTCAATGCTGTTACATACTTGTAGTGCCTGCTATATTTGCAAGTATATATGTATTCCCCCATAGGAAACTTGGGTCAGTGTTGTGGCAGTCTGCCTGTAGTTTACACAGTGCTTTGTGAGATGCCTAGCAGCTCAGTGTATTTACTTAATTTGATGTTATGTCCAGATATTTGTCAGATGTACTGTTGCCTAGTCTCCATAAGTGTTGTGTATTTCTGAAAAAGCAGTGGGATACTGTGAAGATGTATGTCACCAGCTAGTGGGAAGTATGTGGGCTTGGGACCTCTACTTTTCTGGTTAACATGTGTTAGGACAGACAGGAGGGTGTGAATGCATCAACTGTGTGAGCTTATCTATTCCAGTATTTGTGTGATATCCCCATTTTCATGGCTGTAAACATCCACTTTGTCAGGCTTGGGCCACACATTTGCACTAAGGAGTTCTGTGTATACCTCTGGACTGACCAGATTGTGTCAGACTATCCACATTTATTGGTCATATCTCTGCTGTATTCCACAGGATCATTACTGTGATTTGTGTGGTACTTCACTATGATGATCTTATGATGTCTGTTAGCAACTGATGGTGTACATGTCAGTATCAGAAGTGACTTCCTACACATCAGTTGACACAACTCCTGTTACTGTAGCAACATTCCACATTTATACCTGCAATACTCACATTACATTCCCTTGCACTAAGAGGTTGTGACTATTGGTGCTGAGGTATGACACCACTACATGTTATGGGCATATGTTTATATAAATATATATATATATATATATATATATATATATATATATATATATATATATATATATATATATATATATATATATACTGATGATATCCTTATGTGTAAACATGAATGTTGTATATACCTTCCCAGATGTATCCCACCATATTTATCTGATATGTGTATATTTAGATATAAAAACATGACTGATTCAACACTATTTTCACTTACAAGTACTAAACAATTGTAGTAGTCAAAGCAGTTGTCCACTACCACTCAGTATGTGTACTGAATGATATATTTGAAAAAACAACAAGGCATTTTCACAGCTCCAATGGCTTAGTGGTTAACTGTTGTAACTGTAGTGTACAGGGTCCTGGGTTCAAGTTCTACAAGAGATGTTTATTTTGTTGCTGTGCAGGTTTGTGTGAAGCTAAGTGGTGCCAATGTATGGTTAAACGAAAAGGTGCTTACACAATGTAGGCTTCACTTACTACTGCGCAAACCTTTTTAGCATTTACATTTAAGCAATGTTTACACCTGCTAAGGATAGCTCAGCCCTGGTAACCAGTGATCACATTCCCATCTGATAAAATAGCAGGGAAATGACATATTTAATAAGTGTATTTAATTCCATGTACATAACATGTGCTGTCATTACAGTAGCAAGGGGTATGAGTATAGTGTATGGGACACCTGAGTATACATGATTAGTACACCAATCTTTTCTCTTTGTATGTGTTTCATACATGGGTAGTATCCCAGGTTATATGCAGTCACGGTTGCATGTATTGTATCATTACATTACTACTTTTAATGGTACTTTCCCCAAGTAAGAGTAGATTGCAGATTGTAGTACTGGAATTATACACCCCTGCATGCAAAGCTGGATGGGTACTGACTATCGTGTTCTTGGTGTGTGAGCTGTATGTTATTAAGTATATGCTACTGGATATTGATCTGATATGTGGATATTAACTGTAAACTACTATGTGTTTACAACATGTCATTGAGGGCTGCGGTCATGTAGTAATGGCATACCTATCAGTGTCAGACATCCATCTGTCAAAACATTCATGCTAATGTATAACCTGTTGGCTAGCTGATTTCTGTCTGTCCTCTGTACAGATGTGCAGATGTTAGGTATCCATCTTGGCTGCTTACAGGCAATCTATGATTGGCTGACACTGACATCTGTGCCCAGCTGTGTTATAAATGTTACAGCTAGGAAACCCCACCACATGCCATGGATACCTCAACCAGACTACCACAGTTAACAGAACATGCTTGGTTACAGGTCTCTAACCCAGACACTGGCCATGTTATCTAATATATGTTGCATACATGTCAATTGGAGCACCTCACTGGCCCTCTGAAAGAGAAAACCAGATGACTGGATGTTGAATTTAACTGTCACCCTGGGGATCACTCAAGTGGCATCAGATGATAGATGGCCTGCTGACAAATGTCAGGTGGCATGATACCAGTGTACCCACGTCCCCTACTCTTCTCATCTCTCCATGGAAATTAGTCTAGTACACACCTAGGAACACCTGACCTATGGACCCCAGTACTGACAAATGTGTCAGTGTGCATTACTGAGAATAACAGTGTCTGTGTGTTTGTAAACTTGTAGTTTACAATACCCTGAGTGCCTTCTCACCCACTACACCCCCATTGCCATACTTAGAAATGGTTGCTGCTGTAAGTGATGTTAAATGTACCTTGTTATACTCTTCACCTTATGGGCTACCTGGAGCTTTCAGTACCAGCATAACACTGTTCTACAACTAAGTAGATAGACGTGGGCTACCCTCTGAGTCCTGGAAAGTGTGTGTATGTGTGCGAGTGTGTATATTTGTAGGAGACAGCATTCTGAGGCCACATTCACCAAATACAATAAACCTTGTCATACATTATAAGGGATAGTGATGTTGCTGGCATTAGGAGAGACATGACAAACCCTCACCCTACTATCCCTGTGCATGTGCAGTCAATGCATATCCCTGTAGTAGCAGCACTGATTATATAGACAAGGGGTTGTATTGCAGTCCTGGTTAGTGTGTGATTGTGCGTATGTCAGAGCATTATCATGGGTTTCAGTGAGTACAATATCCAATGTGGGGTGTAGGTACTGGGTATACTGTCTTTACACTGTTGTACCCCCAGTACATGTCCCAAGGTTGAATGTGTGAGGACCCCTGTCACCATCATCCATACAGGTAACTGATTATACTATCCAGCCCAATGATGCATGTGCTATGTGCAAATTCTCTGTAACAGAATGGACTCACTGACAAGATAGTTAGCACTACTAAACCCAGGTTTGTCAGATGTGTCTATGACTGTTATGTGTTTGTCAATGTGTATATAACAGTATGTCATACTATGTATTGTTAATGAACACCCAGTATATCCCCCGTTACCATACTGTACAAGGCCTCATGATGTATTCCACTTAACAGGAAACTCAGGATACACCTCATTCTAAAAGCTCTGTGGTGTGTGCAATTAAGGCCAAACACATTAGTAGCAATAAGGTACCTAGGTAGAGATTCTACTCTCAGTGTTGCGAAGTAAGTGTGTGTCTATGTGAATGAATCTACTTCAGTTTGCAAAAAATACATGCCCCAGGAGATCATTTGTCCAAGAACAAACTGGCAAAACCTAACATTTCAGAGGAATCATCTTGAGGAAATTCATTCCATCAAAACTAGTAGTAGATGTGTAAATGCCCTCTTCCCCACTGTACAGCGATACTGGTGTTGGTATATATAGTTGGGTGTAGTTGTTGTGGGTGCAGCCACCCTCATTGGGGTTATTGTTGTACGTATCCCCTGGCTTAGTCTGCTGTTATACTATACAGTTTTTGTTAACAGGTTAAGTAGTTGTTAATCACACTATGTGTGGTTTTATGCCACCCCACACCCTCCAAAGTAGGGAGCTATGTCACCGACACCAGCACATCTATGTTTACCAACTCCAGGATTGCACTACATTGGGGAAGAGGACATATACCCTGCCAGTACTATCGTCAATGACATTAAACTGGCAGACTGATTATTTACTGATGTGATGTTTTGCCTATTTTGTCTTGGTGGAATTACATAGGCCAAATGAGTTCACTGCAAAATTAAGTACATCCATGTCTACAGTATTCTTTGTGTATTGCATCAACACCAAAGCCTGTGTGTGTGTGTGTGTGTGTGTGTGTGTGTGTGTGTGTGTGTGTGTGTGTGTGTGTGTGTGTGTGTGTGTTATTCACAAACATTTGGTGTGTGCCACCCAGTGCACTTACCCTTGTCCGCTGTAGAAGAGCTGCTGACTTCAGCCACCATGCACTCACCTGTATACACCCCTCAGACCTATAGCTATGTGGCACATGCATTAACTGTTATACAGTCCTGTTACTTGTGTTCAGCTGTACCCAGGATATGACACAGTCAATGTGTCACCACAGTGCCAAACCCCTTGTAGGAAAGGACAGCAGACCAACATCCTGCTGACACATAGACATCTACAACACAAACTGAATACATTATGTAGACCACAATCAGTCAGTGTTAATAACAGCTATAATGCATCATGGCTGGACAGCTACACACCCTGACCTACTAGCATTAAACTTTCCAGCTGAAAACATGTTAAACAGCATTACATTGCTGAACCTTAGTACATTCACCTTGTGCATCACAACCATATTAGCATGTCCCTGCATCAATGGTATGGATGACAGGGATGTGGCACAGGTATCAACATATGCACAGGGTGTGTTGTGGGTTTGCCAGAGACCTGGGCTGAGCCATTTGGTTGACATCATGTGTGTGTGTTAGGGGGTTCTTTATCAATATGGCTGTACAGATGTGGTGTGTGTAGGTATGGAGGTGCCCTAGCTGTGTTGATGATGTGTGTGTATGTATGTATGCGCACAGTTCTGCCATGTAGCTGCCTTATGCAAGGGTTTGTTGGACAGCTGCAGACCGTACATGCCAGGGTGTACAGTTCACTGTGTCTGGCCACAGACATGGGAACTGTGCCTGCCAGGGGTTCCACGGGCACTACCAGGTAGAAGCCCATATATGTTACTATCACCTGATGATGACAAATGTCTGCTGAATCTGTGTCCTTGTTGGGAATGGCCAGGACCATGTACACATAGCCTGCTGTGTTGTGGTGTGGACAGCACCTCCTCTGCAGTGCTAGTGCTGGTACTGCCACTGCAGGAGCGGCTGTGACTTGTTGCACATCCATGCAGACCTCCACCTGTTGATGTTGCTGATCTACGTCCACATGGCTGATGCCCTACTCCCACCATATGCTCTAACACAGACACCACACAGCTGATGATTCCTATTGTCTCACCCAACCGTCTATCCAGGACCTCTTCAAAATTACAGCGAGCACCTGCAAGATCATGGATGTTGTCAAGTACAGCAGAATGAGTAGCCCTCTGGAGCCTCAGACTCTGTCTGGTGTAATGTTCCATACATGCCTGTGCCTTCATGATGGCTCAAAACATGCATCTGGTGACACTTGCTGTGGCACTTCTGCCAGGGGCATGACGGCCAGCAGCCCTCCTACGAGCACCTCTATACATCTGCTGGTGTGGTACCTTGCTGATCATCCAGTTATGGCTGCTGTGTACAGACACACTTGCCATAGTCCCCACACTGTCCTGTCCCATGTCACCACCCACCAACTGTCCCTCATCTATGGCCACTGGTGATGGGGTATGTATAGGCATTGTGACTGTGGGCTGGGATGGGGTGGATAAAAGTGGGATGTCAACCGATGGCAAAGCTTCAACCCCTGACAACTCTGCCTGTGTGGGTCTATACTATATGAGCAAATCGCACAAATTGCGAACGCTCATAATATCGAATGTACCAGACCTCAAAGTGCTTTTTCTGAGATTGCAGTACAGTGAAGAATGGGATATTTGCCCTTTCCTCACTGCAGTTCAATCTCAGAGTTGGAATATATATTTAGTGGGGGAAGTTCGAGGTCCGGAACGTTCGATGTTATGAGCGTCACCATACCTATAATCATTGTCGGAGTCTGTATGGACACTAACATCAGTTTGCCTACAGGTGGGACCCAGACCACCTCGCCACCTGTGAGAGGAAAACCTTCAGTTCACTGTTGTGTTTCAGGATGATACCCCTCCCCATCTTCAGCCTTATTGCAGATGCTTGACAACTGTGGGCCACACATGAGTGTCATTTTGCAGTGTTCCAAATTCTGAATGCCATGTCTATTGGCCTAGTTCCTGCTAATGTACAGCAAACCTAAATGTATACACTGGCACCAGCAAGGTAAAAATAAGGATGGTGGGCCTGAAGTAGAGTGGGGTGTTGCTTGAGCAACACATGTATCTTTATTAATACTGTCTGTAGGTTTCAGCTTTGGTCTCAGTACACCATTACACATTGCAACACATGCCTTTGGGAGACTTGATGTTATGCGTATGCTACCTGTAGAGAGCCCTGGATGATGTTTCCTGTGGAACAACTCTTCCAACTGATCACCCTAACCAACAGGCCACACTTATGCAGATTCCAGGCAATTGTCGACACAGGTACGGCACAGGTGGTACTTGCTAGACATTCCTGTAAGCCTTCAGTGTTGCTGCATGTTTCTGGGCAGCCTCTGTGACCAGTTTGCAACATGTGTTGTCATATATCTTGGATGGGCATCTGTTTATTTTCTATATTAATGTTGTCCCATACTTCATGCACACATACATGACTGTCTGCACAGTTTACCATGCTATATGCAATGGTGAGGAAAGGCTACTACTCCCAGTCCTGAGTCCTACTTTTCGGATATGGGATCCATTCCATGGTTTGTAAGTTGTGTGCAAGCCATGGCTGCCTCTGTTGCACGTGAGTGGGGAAATGTCATGGACATACTTCTTGGACAGCAGGCCATTACTTGGTGTGACATTGAGGTCCTGTCCTTGATGGAAGGCGTGTACTCAAGAAGGGTGAATGCTGTCAGTACCTCAAAAGCCGCTTCCACATTATATTTGGAGTGAGTGCACACATATACTTCCAATGTTTGTTAAGGTATGTATTCCCCATATTTGTTGTCCTAACATAGGATTCCATACTACACATTCATTTATCTTGTTAGGATCACATTACAGGTTGTAAAAGGTGTGGAATGTGGTATTGTGATTTGCTATTGTTTAGATCAGGAGTGGTTGCCATTTTAATAGTGGTGTATACACTGTTGTAGCCACTGTATAAGGGTAATGTTTCAGACATGTACCTACTGTATGCCATTTGTCCCACCATTATGTTCATCTCTGTCCAACCATCTTGCACTTACAGGTTGTTAGGTATACTGCAGGACTCTTACATACCCTTCAGATATTCCACCATGGTGACCACTGTGATGTAGTGCAGTTAACAGCAACAATAACTGAACATGTACAGCATGCATTATGGGTTGGTGTGTTAAATGTGTGCATGGCAAATACCATGGCCATACCATGGCTGGTGTATTGGCAAACCTGAACAAAACAACTCCATACTCACCAGCTACAGGCTGCTGCCCCAGTTCTATACCAGAGGGACCTACATAGTTGTGTGAGAGACGTAATGTCAGTACCCACATCTGTGGCATTGGTACAGGGTGGGAGCAACATTTCAGTACATCAACAGTACAAACCTCCAATACTAGAGATTATGCACATCTGTTAATTAATACACTGCAGCAACAGACTATGTTATCTGACATATGCATGAAGATACTTTACAGATGAAGATGGATAAGCAACAGTGGTCTACTAATGTGCCCTGGGATCTTACCTTCATGCTCCTCATCCATTGTGTAGGTGGCACTCACCTCCACAATGCTATCTTCAGGTTTCTAGCTTGGCTGGCAGGCGGGTGCCCCAAGGCTGGTGAGGAGCTCCTCAGCATGTGTCAGTGGGAGATGGATGGCATGATCACCACTGGGGCTAGCTGGTCTCTCCTAACTGCAGCAGCACTCTGACGGGCGTGGCGGATCAGATCGGTGCACCAGTGATGTACCTGCTCATAACTGCGGTTATACAGGTCGACATCATTTACCCTGTGGACAAGCTCATTCCACAGGATGGTCCTCTCCTGCCAATTATGGGCCCTGCATCCAAATAGTGTGCTGTGATGTAGTATGATGAAGTGTATAATGACATCATTTTCCTGAGGTGTATATGCAGGGAGCCATTCACGGGACATTGTACCTGGAAGGCATAAACAGGAAAAAAGGTGAGTGGACCTCATACTAAAAGGATATAAAAGTGTTGATTGACATCTCTCCCCCACCATATCTGTAACAATAATCCAAACACACAAATCAATGGGTATGTTTACTCCAAACCTACTGTTGGGACATATATCCTATTGTTCAACAAATATTGTAATGTGTTTCTATTTATGTTCCATGTTGAAACACTATTGTTGGTGGCCTGTTGCTATCAATGTAGCCTGCATGCCATTGTAATGGCCACTGTGGTTCCATATATGTATGTGTTCTGTTTGCTATGCAACTGTTCCAAATCTGATGTTTTGAGTTAATGGAAATATCTATGCATGCTGTTAAAATTAATCCTGGATTGTGTTGACATACTAACATACATATATTCTAAAACTGCAACACCATGACATGTTTGGGAAGGCCATTCCCAGTGGACCCACCTCTCTTACCTCATCTGGCCATGGCACCAGGCCCCAGCATGTCTGAGACCCACCCACAGGACCTCCTTGTCTGCTGGCCCTGCACTACCTTACGGTGGAACTGCCTCAGGGGATGGGGCTCATCCCCCCCTGTGAGTGGGCATGAACAGGATCCTGTCACCTGAAGTTAGGTCCAGGGTCTGGTGCCTAGGGAGCTCCACAGAGAATTGGGAGATCTGCTACACCAGCTTGAGGGCCACATGGTACAATTAGAGGGTCAACCTGCCCCTCCTGCTCAGCCCCCTGCACAGCCACCTTCAGGGCCATGAAGGTGCTGTGGTGATTGCTCATGGGAGGGGAACTCAGTCCCACTGTTTCCATTTGGGGGCTCATGGGCTTCTGATTTCCAAACTCCCCTCCCCATCCAAAGTGTTTACCCCCCACATGCTGTCTTGTCTGTCTTCCAACCAAACCTACCTCCCCAAATATACCTACTATCCTTCACCAACATCCCACTCTCACCTTAAAAAAAGGGCAATCTGTTCCCAAAAACAATTTTGCATCATACATAACTGTACAGTTTGCACCCACTTACAACTGCTTAAAAGTGCCTTAATCACACTGTGTCCAACAGCCCTTGTTGTGCCCAGCAACAAAATAATCACCCTTGCATGTGTCGAACCGATGAACCTGCTCACCATAGCAACAGCACTTTACTACTAAGTCATCTGAGCTATAGATATGTGTGATGTTTTCTCAAACATATCATGCAGCATAGTCATTCAACAGTATGAATATATGTATGTGTATGTATATATGTAGACATATATGTCTATATATATATATATATATATATATATATATATATATATATATACACACACACACACACACACACACACACACACACACATATATATATATATATATATATATATATATATATATATATGGATTGCATTTGGACATCGGATCCACACTCTGAACCTCCTTCCTCCACAGCTGAACTGTTCTGCCTTGCTACAAAATAGAGCATCACATGTGGACAAAGCCTAACATTAGGGGCGTATATAGGGACAGATCATAGATATGCCTATTACAAACCTATGAAGTTTGTGCATGATGCGTTTCACATTACCATAACTTTTCTGAAGGTGGTGGGGTCTGAAACTCATGTGTCTGTCATGACTTTATTACTTCCACCTTCAGCTATTTTCCAGTCTAATATAGATGTTTGAAGGTACAGAACAAACACTATGATGGCTTAAATCTTGACATTCCTTGCAGATCTGCACAGTTGACAGGTATGGCCCACTGCCCACAGGGCCAGATGCTATGTCCATAGCAGTTGTTCTGCAGGACATCAATACAGCAAGTCTTGATGGCACATATAAATCTTTCAAAATCATCTATCCCATTATTACAGACCAAGTACTACATTCAATTACATGCTGACATATTTCACATACCTGTTCTCTTCTGTGTTCCAGTTGATGTCTTCCTTGTTTGTTTTTTTTTGTTGTTGTTTTTTTTTTTTAGTATTATTTTTGTTTTTTAGTATTATTTTGTTTTTCCTTTCTTTATTTTTCTCTCTCTCTCCACTACAGGGATCAAGCTGGTTTAATAGGTTGCAGCATAGCTTTTATAGGTGATGCTCATGATCAGGTGATGGCCTCTGCACCAGTTGGTGTTCCCCACTTGCTAATTGCATGCAGGTAACTGTGTAGTTCTTTCAATAGCCATTGTCATAGCAACCCACTACTATAAATGACTACCTTATGTGGGCATTGTCCCTTTACCTTTCCTGTATGGAAGACATCCTTTCTGATTGTGGCAATGGTCTTACAGACAGCAGGTAGCAATACCTCTTACAACAGGACTTATGGACACAAGCCAACTACATGTTTTTATAAAGTTCCAGACCTAGGGACAGTGTAATTATTGCTGTTATATGCATTGAATACTGCTAGTTTTACAGGGTTTGAGTGTACATGCTAGTGTTGCATGGAATGCAGTCTGTCTGCATAGCTCTCAACTCTAGGCCTATCCACGTGATGGTCAGAGGATTGGCTGTTATGTTTTGTCTGTTGCCTACACAGGTCTTGGCCCTGACATATCAGTGGCATTCTCTCCGTTGATTGCTATCAGTACATGGCAATATCCATTTGTGTTTCTGACATCATATTCCTGAGTATGGGTATGTTGCAACCAGTCCTGTAACACCAGCAACTTTCACAGTGTATAACAGCAATATTTCAAATATGACCCTGTGTTTCAGCCTCTGTCCTCCACCTATATACCAGGCTTTGTCCATATGTCATATATGACCCAGTGTTTCAGCCTCTGTCCTCTACCTATATACCAGGCTTTGTCCAGATGTCATGCAGTAAGAGGTTGATAGGTAATGGTCTACCATTATTAAGTGCTGACATTCCTGCTATCATTCCAGTGATGTTGTGAACTCCCACACAAATTGTGGGGTAGGGTCCATATATATGAGGGCTAAAGCTGGACAAAACATGTGTCACCCTGTACAGTCTACAGGTCAGTGTATGGAGAACATTGTTATATGCCCTTGTAAGACATTTTTTGGGGGAGGGGTATTAAATGTTTATACTTAGCCTGTTGTAACATGTGAGGGATATCAGTTCTAAGAAACATTAAGGTATATGGCTGTACATTTTCATACGTTTCACCATGGGAACAGTGGTGGTTTAGAGCTTACTGTCTTACACATAGTTCAGTTTGACAGTGTTTTTAGTGACATTTTAAGTTAAGCATTGTTATGTAACAGATACGTTTACATTGTGACAACTAATACTTTTCCACCTAGGGGTTGAGCACAGAGTATAATTGGAGGCTGTTGAACTACATCTGTAATTAAGTGTTGATTGATTCTTATCTTCAAGGCAAGTGTGTTTTTTACTGCTGTACTACTTGAAGGCTTTAGCCTAGACAGCAAAGTATGTTATGCTTTGCAGATTACTGTATCATATGTTTTGTTTGAGAGTTGCATCAGTTATGTATTTCAAACACCTAACTGCTATAAGAAATTGCAGAAACAACTGAAATTGTACACAAATAAACATTTCTATGTATGAAAACTGTGTGTGGTGTCCTGTCCTTTGCATTGTGTGTGGGTATATGTTTCATGCAATAATTCTCATTTTTAGGAAATAATCAGACACTGGCCATTTGAAAAGGTGGCAACCATAGGAATAATGGCTGTTTGATATGCTGTGCACCCACTATATATATATATATATATATATATATATATATATATATATATATATATATATCTATAAGCATTCATATATTTATATGTACATGTATGTATATATATATATATATATATATATATATATATATATATATATATATATATATATATATATATATATATATATATATATATATGTATATATATATATATATATATATATATATATATATACATATATATATGTATATATACATATATGCATATGTGTGTTTGTGTGTGTGTGTGTGTGTGTGTGTATGTATCATTAGAATGTTTAGTGCTTCCACATTGTACATTCCCTATGGTAGACTGACTGTTCTGCATGATATGTTAGAGAAATAATCCCAACATCTTACAGCTGAGATGGCTTATTGGTAACTTGTTGTGGCTATGTTGTGCATGGTCCTGGGTTCAAGGCTTGGATGTGTTGGTAATTTTGTTGAAAGGCAGATCAGCTCAGCTGTGGAGGAAGGGATAATGGCAATAATTACAAGAGATCCCTATTTTGGGTCCCTTCACCCACATTAGCAGTACCTTTGGTCAGATGTTTTGCAGTGAGATGTTCAAAGTGTGGATGCAATGCACACACGCATACACACACACACATATACATACATATATATATATATATATATATATATATATATATATATATATATATATATATATATATAGACATGTATGTGTGTATATATATATATATATATATATATATATATATATTTAGACATGTATGTCTACATATATATATATATATATATATATATATATATGGATATATATACATAGATATGCGCATACATACATACATCTACATATATAAATACATTTTCTCTACTGTTGAGTGACTGGCTGTGCTGCATGATATCTTTGAGAAAACACCACACTTATCTACAGCTCCAGTGGCTTAGTGGTAATTTGGTGTGCAGGGTCCTGGGTTTGAGACTTCCAAGGGCTGATTATTTTGTTGCTGGGCAGAACAAGGGCTGCTGGATACAGATAGGCACTTTTAAGCAGTTGTAAGCGGGTATGCATGGGTTTGTGCAGTGGTAAGCAATGCTAACTTCCTGTTAAATATGCTTACAGACAGCCTGAAAGTGCTTAATCTGTGTAGGCACTGCTTAGTGCTGTGCAAACAGGCTTAAACCTGCTTACTACTGCTTATAAGTGCTTTCTCCCACTTACCCTCATGCTAATTTCTTTAAAAGAAAAGAAAAAAGGGGTTATAGGAAAGTGGTAAAAAGGGGGCACAAAGTGGGAAAGACACTAGGGATAGAAGCTAGGGATGTGCAGGACGGATGTAGGGAAGGTCCATAGCTGTCCATTTCTTCTACAGCAACAGCTGTGCATATATACTGAATTTGTAAGTAGATTTGGACACTCAAACCCTGGTGAGAGGGGTGAGGACAACAATTATGTTTTGTGAAGCCAGTTAGACCAGATTACATGTGTCCAGTGGACACATCTGCAAAATGGACAACTATGTATGGGGAGAAATTTTTTTTGGGAAGAGATTGCCCTTTTTTTAAGGTGAGAGTGGGATGTTGGGGAAGGATAGGCATATTTGGGGAGGTAGGTTGGGTAGGAAGACAAACAAGACAGACAAGAGAGCATACAGGAGCGGTATATGACATTTGGGGGATAAACACCTTGGACGGGGAGGGGTGTTTGGAAATCGGAAGCCCATGACCTCCCAAATGGAAACAGTGGGACTGAAGTCCCCACCCATGGGCCGTCACCACTGCACCTTCACAGCCCCGAAGGTGGCTGTGCTGGGTGCTGAGCAGGAGGGGCAGGCTGACCCTCTAAATGCACCACATGGCCCTCAGGCTGGCATAGCAGATCTCCAAACTCCCTTTGGAGCTCGCTATGCACCAATCCCCAGATCTGATTTTGGCTGACAGAATCCTGTCCCTGCCCGCTCTGGGGGGGGAAACAAGTCCCATCCCCTGAGGTGGTTCCACCTAAACGCTATGTAATGTATGCTATGGCTATCAAGTATAGTGGCTATGGAGTTGAGCATTTTTCACTTTAGTGAGAAAAGAAGATAAAGTAGATTTTCTAGTCATAGAGACTGGACAGCTAGTACGTGTGCTTCTTGAGGCAGTTAAAGTTTAATTTTGTAGAGCATATCAAGTTTTTCAAGAATTTCACTGAATACATATTTAATATAGTAATCAAATTTGAGCTTTGATCTATGACAACAACCAGTTATGTCTGATTAACCATTTCCATGATTGTGTTACGTTTTGTGGTCATGGTTGTATCAGCTATATTTTTTTAGGTTATTTGGAAAAAAATCATTACTTTTGTTTACTGTGCTCAATATAAGCTGTAACACAATGCCTATGAAAGGCAGACTGAATCACATCTTATAGCTGGTGCGGTTGTTGGTATGGCAGAGTAAGAAGGAATTGTCTACAATCTGAATTATTGTTCCATTTTCATTTTTTTTAAGATTATTGGTGGATATGCTGAACAGTGTAGTGGCATGAATAGGTTCTTGGGGTGTTCCTACTGTGATGGACATTAAGGGTGAGTGGATGTCCTTTCAGCAAACTGACTGCGACCTTTAAGACAGATAAGTAGTTAACCAGTTATGGAAACTGTTGAATAAGTCATGTTGAGACAGATTTTTTGAGTAGCAGTTTGTGAAAGGCTGTGTCAAAAGCATTAGCCAAATCAGGGAAAATAGCAGAGGTATAATAATTAATAAGGTGAGCCAGATGAGTGTTTAGGAAAAGCAGAATAGCTGTATCAGTGCTGTAACATGGTCTAAAAATGCTGAGTAGGAAAGAGGAGGTTATTTTCATTATTTAGTTTGGGTACTAGACATTGATGTATTCATTTCTCAAAAACTTAGAATGGCAACTGCTCTGAAATCTGACAAATTAGAATTATTTCCTACTTTATGAAATATAAGACTTTTTCCTTAATTTAGGTCCATATTATTCACTGATGGTTATATTAGTGACACAAGATAAAGGGTAAGTAACTGCATGGGCTACCTCATAAGATATTCAGGATGGAATTGGGTAGGGGGAAGATGGTCAGTTTTAGGAGCTTTTTAATGTTGTCTGTAGAGATGTGCTGTGTGAATAGTTTACAATAAGGGATGTTGAGTGAAGTTTGTGTGCATTTTTCTGTAGCCTAATCAGTTGGTGTGGTGACAGTTTTATGATCAGTAGTGGAAAGGTTATTCAGGAGAACTAATGATGTAACTACTTTGATGAAATAGGCATCCATTTTAAAAGCAGGTTTAAAGTTGGTCTCATTTGGAAGGGGACTTTGTAGTATTGCACTGGTTTCAATATGTTTTCATGCCATTCCAGAAGGATTTGGGGGTTTTGCTGTTAGCAGATTAGAAGCTGTTAAAGCAGCATTTGTTCTCTTTGTGTATTAGTTGTTTTTTAATTTTATTTTATTTTTATTCCTAAGTACTCCATAGGTGTGAAGTACAGATGGAGAGATGTTTCCCTTTTTGTACTCTTTATAGGCTTGATCTTCTTGGGTGATTATTAGTTTAGTTTCATGGCATAGCAATGGAGTTGGTGAATTTATGATTTTATTTTTACTTAGAGGGGTGTTTGAGTTCACCATGTTAATGAAAGACTGATTAAAACAAAAAAAACTGCTTAATTTAAGGGAAGGTATTTAAGTGGGGTCCAGTTACACTGTTGGTTCAAAGTTAAAATGAGAGGCAGGAACATTTTTCTTAGATCTATTCAAAGCAAAGATGACAGAATTTGGTAGTTCAGTATGCCTCCAAATAATATCTTAAGTAATTAGAATTGCTTTCAACAGAAAAAAACATGTTTGAAAATTGTATACTTTAGAAGCTACTGGTGATATTAATAATGGCTCAGTATAAAATGTTATTAACAGGATTGCTCTTTTTTCTTACCCTAAAATGTTTCACTTATGGAATTTTAGGGAAAATTATCAATATCTTTTCCCAGCAGCAGTGTTAGTATGTTTATGGTTATTTTCCTCAATATTGAGATTCATAGACTAATTGCCACAACCTAAGGTCATCTTAGGAGAAAGGTCACATCTCTTTAAAGATGAATTTTGGGGCACATATATATCTAATCGGTAGGTCCTATAACAGATAATGTCACCTGTTTTGGAACTACATTCTCACCTCTGAAGGGAATGAATGGATAAGTGGGATAAGTAAGATAAATAATAATATTCTTTCAATTTATATTTTCTCTCTCTATCATTCTGCCAAGAGAGAGAGAGAGAAAGAAAGAGAGAAATATGCCAACTGTTTTCACATGCTACTTAGCTTGTTACAGGAAAAGGTGTCAAATAATTCACTCTGCAACTGTTCAGATCTCTAGTCTTTGCAATGACTGCATTTGAGGAAACAACACTTTTGGGATATGTGTATGAGTCATAAATTCTGGATGAGTACAAGCCAGTGCATTTCTTTGTGCCGGTCCCAAGCCCGCATAAATGGGGAGGGTAGCGTCAGGAAGGGCATCTGGCATAAAAATTCTGCCACATAACTTATGGCGAGAAAATTTCATATTTCCATACCGGATCGGTCGAGGCCCGGGTTAACAATGACTGCCACCAGTACTGTTAGCCAACAGGGTGCTGGCGGAAATTGGGCTACTGTTGGCTGAAGGAGAAGAGGAGGGCAAAGGCATGCCCAAAGGCAGGAAGAGAGGAGGAAGCTAGCTGATATGATGGAGAGTAGGAAGGTTGATATATCGTGTGTGCAAGAGACCAGATGGATGGGAAGTAAGGCCAGGTGTTTAGGAAACGGGTTCAAATTGTTCTATCATGGTGTGGATGGCAGGAGAAATGGGGTATGAGTTATACTAAAGGAACAATATGCCAAGAGTGTTTTAGACGTGAAGAGAGTATCTGACAGAGTGATGTTTATGAAGCTCGAAATTGATGGTGTAATGATGAATGTTGTTAGTGCATATGCTCCACAAGTTGGGTGTGCGATGGATGAGAAAGAGAAATTTTGGAGTGAGTTGGATGAAGTTGTGGTGAGTGTACCCAAGGGTGAGAGACTAGTGATTGGAGCGGACTTTAATGGGCACGTTGGTGAAGTGAACAGAGGGGATGAGGAAGTGATGGGTAGGTATGGTGTTAAGGAGAGGAATGCAGAAGGTCAGATGATTGTGGATTTTGCGAAAAAGGATGGACATGGCTGTGGTGAATACGTATTTTAAGAAGAGGGAGGAGCATAGGGTGATGTACAAGAGTGGAGGAAGATGCACACAGGTGGATTATATCCTATGTAGGAGGGCCAGTCTGAAGGAGATTGGAGACTGTAAAGTGGTGGCAGGGGAAAGTGTAGTTAAGCAGCATAGAATGGTGGTCTGTAGGATGACGTTGGTGATCAAGAAGAGGAGGAGGAGTGTGAAAGCAGTGCCAAGGATTAAATGGTGGAAGTTAAAAAGGGTGATTGTGAAGTGGAGTTTAGGGAAGAGTTAAGACAGGCACTGGGAGGCAGTGGAGAGTTACCGAATAGCTGGGTAACTACAGCAGAACTAGTAAGGGAGACTGCTAGAAAGGTGCTTGGTGTGACATCTGGACAGAGGAAGGAGGACAAGGAGACCTGGTGGTGGAAAGAGGAAGTACAGGAGAGTATACAGAGGAAGAGGCTGGTGAAGAAGAAGTGGGATTGTCAAAGAGATGAAGAAAGTAGACATGAGTATAAGGAGATGAGGCGCATGGCAAAGAGAGAGGTGGTGAAAGCTAAGTATAAGGCGTATGGAGAGTTGTATGAGAGATTGGGCACTAAAGAGGGAGAAAAGGACCTGTACCGATTGGCTAGACAGAGGGACAGAGCTGGGAAAGATGTGCAGCAAGTAAGGGTGATAAAGGATAGTGAGGGAAAGGTACTCACAAGAGAGGAGAGTGTGTTGAGTAGATGGAAAGAGTATTTTGAGAGGCTGATGAATGAAGAGAATGAGAGAGAGAGAAGGTTGGATGATGTGGGGATAGTGAATCAGGAAGTGAAACAGATTAGCAAGGAGGAAGTAAGGACAGCTATGAAGAGGATTAAGAATGGAAAAGCTGTTGGTCCAGATGACATCCCAATGGAAACATGGAGGTGCTTAGGAGAAATGGCAGTGGAATTTTTAACTAGATTTTTTAATTAAATTTTGGAAAGTCAGAGGATGCCTGAGGAGTGGAGAAAAAGTGTTTTGGTGCCTATCTTTAAGAATAAGGGTGATGTGCAGAGCTGCAGTAACTACAGAGGGATACAACTGATCAGTCACAGCTTGAAGTTATGGGAGAGAGTAGTAGAAGCTAGGTTAAGAAGGGAGGTGATGATTAGTGATCAGCAGTATGGTTTTATGCCAGGAAAGAGCACTACAGATGTGATGTTTGCTCTGAGAGTGTTATTGGAGAAATACAGAGAAGGTCAGAAGGATTTGCATTGTGTCTTTGTAGACTTGGAGAAAGCATATGACAGGGTGCCTAGAGAAGAGTTGTGGTATTGTATGAGGAAGTCGGGAATGGCAGAGAAGTATGTAAGCGTGGTACAGGATATGTACGAGGGTAGTGTGACAGTGGTGAGGACTGCAGTGGGAGTGACAGATCCATTTAAGGTGGAGGTGGGATTACATCAAGGATCAGCTCTGAGTCCTTTCTTATTTACAGTGGTGATGGACAAGTTGACAGATGAGATCAGACAGGAGGCCCCATGGACTATGATGTTTGCAGATGACATTGTGATCTGTAGTGAGAGTAGGAATCAGGTTGAGGAGACTCTGGAGAGGTGGAGATATGCTCTAGAGAGCAGAGGAATGAAAGTCAGCAGGGCTAAGACAGAATATATGTGTGTAAATGAGAGGGAGGGTAGAGGAATGGTGAGGAGGCAGGGAGTAGAGTTAGTAAAGGTGGACGAGTTTAAGTACTTGGGATCAACAGTTCAGAGTAATGGTGAATGTGGAAGAGAGGTGAAGAAGAGAGTACAGGCAGAATGGAATGGGTGGAGAAGAGTGTCAGGAGTGATTTGTGACAGACGAGTACAAGTAAGAGTGAAAGGGAAGGTCTACAAGACAGTAGTGAGACCAGCTATGTTATATGGGTTGGAGACAGTGGCATTGACAAAAAGGCAGGAGTCAGAGCTGGATGTGGCAGAGTTAAAGATGTTAAGATTTGCACTCGGTGTGACTAGGATGGATAGGATTAGGAATCAGTATATTAGAAGGTCAGCTCAGGTTGGACAGTTTGGAGACAAAGCAAGAGAGACGAGATTGTGTTGGTTTGGACATGTGCTGTGGAGGGATGATGGGTATATTGGGAAAAAGATGCTAAGGATGGAGCTGCCAGGTAAGAGGAAAAGAAGAAGGCCTAAGATAAGGTTTATGGACGTGGTGAGAAAGGACATGCAGGCGGTTGGTGTGACAGAGCAAGATGCAGAGGATAGAAAGAAATGGAAAGAGATGATTCACTGTGGCGACCCCTAATGGGAAAAGCCGAAAGATGATGATGATGAGCATTCTGAGTTCATTTAGTTATGGTTTGGGGTTGGTGAAGCAATAAGAAGGTGTTTTCCTAACAAAGTATGCAATATATTTGAATGCATTAGTGCCAATGGGAGATATGCAAGTATATTTTCAATCAGTACACTTTAGCTACAAATCTAAACAGCTGCTCCTTTCTGACCCAATCCCATCCTATTTCATAGTTCTATTGATTTAAACATAGTTGGTTGGCAAGAAAGGCAGTAGCTTTAAATGACATCCTGGAAGACACTTAGTTTGTATCTCATCATCACAACACAACTACAAGCCAGAAGACATGACTCTCAGCTTGGCTTAGCACAGATGTTTTATCTGAAATAAATAGACCAAAACAAGTATTGCTGCTTGTTTAATGTTTACAACAATACAGAATTCTGATGATTACTTTTTGCAGATTCTCTAACAACAAAGGGTATATGTTCATAGGTTCATAGGTTCATAGGCAGGTGCTAGGCTATCTGCCCGAGGGCATTTATAAGCCTAGCCAGAGTGTGTCGGCTTTCACCACCCCATTGATTAATTAACTGATCCCCTGTCAAGCAGAGCCAATGAAGTGATTCCAGGGGTGTATTCTTTGCTACCCATCCACTCGTCAAGGTTTCTCTTGAAGAGTGTTAGTGAGGGGCTCTGCCTGATGTAATTTGGAATGTTGTTCCAAAGCATGGGGAGTCTCTGTGACAGGAATCTATCCCTCCAGCATGTTCTATTTATTGTTGTGGTGAGGTTTAGCTCACTAGAGCGTGTGGCTCGCAGTGTCTTGGATTTCTTTAGGTGAAGCATGTCCATCAATTCTGAGCTGGACGTGGCTTTGTAAGTTAGGCAGAGATCACCTCTGAGTAAGCGATATGCCACTGAGTACAGCCAGAGTTTTTTCAGTTGGGCTGCATAGGACATATGTTTGAGACCAGTAATACTCTTGGTGAGGTACTTTTGTGGTCTTTCCAGCTGTTGGAAGTGTCTTCTGAGGTACATCCCAAATGGGGCATTGTACTCTATGATGGGTCTAACGAGTGATGAGTAGAGGGGCACTATAACCTTTTTATTTCTAGATGCGAACCCTTTGGTAATTAGATGGGTCCCATAGAAGGATTTCCTAACTACTTTGGCAATATGATTGTCAAAGGAGAGATTACTATCTACCTGGGTCCCCAGATCTCTTATTACCTCTTCTGTATTAAGGGGGCTGCCACCTATGTGGTAATTTGTGTGTGTTTTGTTTATCCCAAATGGGATGACTATGCATTTTTTGGCATTTAGCTTGAGGCCATGACTTTGACACCAGGTGTCCGTCTCAGTAAGGCCCTTTTGGAGGATGTCCGTGTCAGTCAGAGAGTCAGTTATGGCTCCCAGTTTGTAGTCATTGGCGAACTTGGTTAGCCATAGTCCTCCTGTGTTTGCCTGTACTTCTGAGAAGTATATGCCGAACAGTAGGGGTCCCAGGACCGAGCCTTGTGGGACACAACTTGTGACTGGTTTAGCGTCGGACCTGGTGCCCACTATTCTTACCGTGTGCATTCTGTCTGTAAGCCAGTTGGCAACCCATCTCGTGCCGTAGGGGTTTATGTTCAGGCTGGTGAGTTTTTCTGTAATACCCGAGTGGGGAATGGTGTTGAAAGCCTTGGCGAGGTCAAGCTAGGCTGTGTGAACCACTTTTCCTTCGTCTATGGCCTTGGTGACTGTATCAAAGAAGTCAACCAGGTTTAGTAGGCATGATCTGCCCATGTTGCAATGAAATTATCAGTTTGTTTGTTTTCTCTAGAACTGCAATCAATTCAATAACTTAATTTAGCAGAATCACATTGATTATAAATGCATTCCTACATTTGCTATCAAATATAATAAAAACTGATAACAGAATTCACTTGCATCCTCTAAAAATAACAATTTTAATATACATAGAGTCCATCATATTTTCTTACTAGGATTGGTGGTCTCAGACAAGAAGCCACATCATATCTTGGCTGAATTTGAGACATACTCATTGAAGAATCAAATGTTGTCATTGCTTGGAGGTCAGGTAAGAGTTATAGAATGGTAAAGGGTTTTCTTTGACACTGATTATTCAGTTCAAATTAGTTGAATATGTGCACAATTTTTGGCAGAAAGCTGTAATTGTCAATTAAAAGAGCTGATGTTTGGAATGTAATTTTCAACTATTTCCTTTTCATTTTCCTCTTATAAAGGATGAAAGAGTATGGCTACCTACAGGTAGACTCTTTTGGATGAAACAGGGTAGTGGATGATGAAACAATTCTGAAGAGCTAATGAGCAATGAAGTACTGGTGGAAAATGTTCTCCAGATGTAAGGCCACAATGGTGGTCAGTGGAAGAAGAGGAGATGTCTATTTTCTAATACAGAAAGTTGCAGAACAAAAAAAAAAACAGCTTTGACAGTCAGGAAACAAGGTCAGAGGACCTGATTTATTGCTATTTAATTCACTTTTCATAGTTTCCATGGTATTTCATTTGTTTCACATGTAAGGTTTCTTAACCTTAATGAACAAAATGATAGACTATAAATTATGTAGATATGAAAAACTGAAACAATTGAAACCAAATTCTAAGGTGTCTGTAAACCCTCGGATAGCCTAATGCATATTTACAATGGCATATTTATATGCATAACTTTAACTATTCATTTCTGCAAAATATTAAGTGTTATTAGTTCGGTGCCTATGACAGCTTATATATTCATAACAAACATCTATGTTAATTGCAGGGTAAGCCTGGATTGAAATGGAGGATTGAGCTTGAGCTTTGATAATAACTGAGTAACAGTTTGGCATATGTTCTATAATATGGTGGGAGGTTTGAATCTGTTTGATCAGCTGATTGAGGATACGTAACTGTGTTTTAGTGTGCATTTACTATGGTTTATTATGATGTGAGTTATGGGACAGTAGCAAATGAATTTTAAAGACCATATCTTCTGGTGTCTTGGTGTTAACTTTGAGTCACTTGAATGCAGTTATTAATTGTAACAGTTACACTAGTTATTAAATGCTCAAGGTCAATCTGTGGCACATTAGAAATGTACCTATGGTAAGCTGCTTTATGGTCTGGAGCTCAGATTCATTAATTTGGGGTTATATTCCTTCACTGGTTCACTGGTTTGGCTGAAGTAAATTACAGCTGGACTTTATAGCTAGTTTTCAGGTGATTCCATCTTCTCTCTTTCTCTCTTATGGCAATATTTTAAAGTACTGTGCTTAATCAATGTTTATTCTGGAGTACTAAATGTTTTAAATTCCAAATATAAATGTATTTTTGATTCTAAATAGCACAGGTGATTCTATAGGGATTTAGTTTACTGTATTAGGATGTTTTTTCACACTACTGTTATGCTGTTTGTGGAACAGTTAACTATAGTTAACTCATAATTTAATATGCCTTAAACATTGTAACAGACAATATAGTTTATGTATGTCCCTTGGGTTAGTACAGTAGTTCTTTTTTTGTCATTTAATGTTCTACAACTGTGCTTAAAGAAGTGGGGAGGGACAGTGAGATGGAGACTATGTAATTTGTGGTTATAGGTAGTTAATGCTGCAGGCATCCGTGCAGGAGTCCACCTTGGAAAATTTGACTTCTAAAGTGGAATTACCAGTGCACAGAAGGGAAGACCTGGCATAATAGTTAAGGTCTGAGTCTGATCTCTGGTTGTTGGCTAGGCTTGTCATAGTATAAAGACTGATTGCCTAGTAGTTGCCTATGAACCTAAGCTATAACACAACTGGAATCATCTATGTGTAGAAGAAATACCATGCTATGACTAGATAATGGCATTCAGAAACATACTATATTAATAAATCATATTATCTACACCTGGTATATTCTGAGATGCCCTGAGCACAATGCATAGCCCCCAGTGATGCACAAATGTGCCCAACCCCATGCCACCACTTACTTATCACATTGAATTTGCCTGCATTACCAGTTCTGGCATACAGGTGGAGCTGGCATTCCCTGAAAATGACATTCAGCCAAGTACCATCTGCATATGAATGTGATGACTCCCACAAGTACCCTACTAGGCATATATGAGCCCTCATCCAGTCCCACCAGCCAATTAAACCTGCAAAACAACTCTTTTATGTCATTATGGGTACTGTAGGCATAGCCGGCCTTAAGCATGGGCCAACTAGGTGGCCGCTCAGGGCGCCCCTCTAGTAGGGGTGCTTTTCCAGTATTCATTTGGTGCAGGTAGACCAGGATGGGGGGCACTGGGTTATGTGGTGGGGGGCGCCTTGGAGCCCTTTTGCCTAGGGCACCAGTTGACCTAAGGCCGCTCCTGACTGTAGGCTACATGTCTTGCAATCATGGACTGCCTGCAGTATGAATACTGCCATACGGGTAGAGCACCACCTATGCAATAAGGACCATTCATTTGAATGGGCTATGCCTGTTATGATCAAGGTTTGTACAGTTTTAAATGCATGTATATATGTCGATTTATGTAAAACTCATTTGCTTAAAGACTGTAGATGTGCATAATGCTTTGTGAGTCTGGTATGGCGCACTCTGCAGAGAATCTGTAATGTTAACTGCCTTTTACTTTACTGGTTTTATTTGAGTTCTTAAAGTTACATTATAACTTTAGATGTCTGTGCCTAGTGCTATTACCAGCACTGAAAAAGATAACTGTGAAATTATTGATATGCACCATGACATTGTATCAGAAGTGGAATGTTTTTATTTAAAATGACCAAAAATGCCATTCAGACCAGAAGACTGTACATAAAGGCCACATAACTCAAAGAAAGACATTTTTTTACTGGAAATAGTTGTTTTGTTTCTAAGCATGTTTTACTATGTATAAGCCACAGAGCCTAAAACAGCTAAAAACTGACAAAAAAGGGTTAGGTTTCACCTGCAAGACATATCCAACTTCACATTTGCCTGGCCCTAATGGAGGCAGCGATTCACATATTTTCACATTACAGCAAATCTTGACAAAGAAAACGAAGAGCTACAGGTAAATACTTTATACTATTACAAAAGAAAGGCAGAAGTCATTTGCAGTCCATTCTCATTTTTTTTTTCTGAAGGCAAGAGTGTTACATACAAGTCTTTAATAATTAAGCAGAATAAACATGTTGTGCCAAAAAGAAATGTTATTTGTGAAATAACATGCCTTCACAGATGTATTCTGTTGAACTGTTTGCCAGAAACGTATATGACCTATCTGAAAATTATAGGTTTGACCAGAAAAATGAATAAATTATAGGTATAAAGGAATGATTGGGCTGGCTGGCTGATACTGTTGTTGCTAGAACTAAATTTGACATTGGAAAAGGCAATTTAGATAGACAGAGAGTCAACTGATAGACACAAAAAAATGATAATCTGAGTATATAGTAAGTGATACATGGAATGCAGAACACAAAGAAAATTCCAGCATTCGGTAAAATGCATTCTACTAGCCAAAGCAAGCATGTGCATGTTATGCAGAATAAAAGCAAGCTTGGCAAATACATAAGATTCATCCATTTACATACAGAGTCAGAGCAGTGTATTGCACATTGCTGGATATGTAAGAAGTGTATCAAAACAAGACATTTTGCTCTTCAGTATAAACTAAGTTAGTAAAGAAGAATTGATTGAATAAAACTGAATAAGTGTTCAGAAGGCATTTTCCTGGGTCCAGAGATCACTGTCAAAAACAGAATCATACCACAAGTCAAACTCCAATTAATAGACCCCAGTAAGCTTTAAGACTGATACAGAGGATACTGATGATGATGATGTTTGTGTAGTTCATGTGCTACTTATAGAAATATAGAAACATCTCAAAGTTCACAGTTGCATGGAACAGAAATGGAAATACATAACCCTACAGGCAAACTGAAGTGCATAGGCACTTTCCTGATTATATCTGAATGAAATGGGCACACATATGCATTTTAGGTTTATGTGCTAGCCTAGAAGGCTCTTTCCTCCTTAACTACTGGTTTAGCGTAATGGTTAAGGTCTTCACCTCATAGACAGAAGGTACAGGTTTTGATTTTAGGAAGGTTGGCATACTGCTTAAGGTGGTTACCTTACAGGCAAAAGGTGCAGGGTTTGATTCTCACATGGAGTAATTGTTAGGCTTAAAAACTTAGACTAGTATGAGACTATTTAATAGTACTGTGGTATGATGTTGGTATTGACTGCTAGAATACACTAAATTAATATGGATGTGCTTGGTGCTGTAGGTATGCTTCACTGTGAGACAGTAAAAAGTTAAATCCAGATGTTGTCCGATATGCCTTGACCATACTCAAAAATGTGCCATTTATAATATACTATAGAGCACAGCAAAACTCAAATGAATACAAGAACTTGGCTTGATTGAAAATAACTGAACAGAGTGAATGTTATGTACTCCTGGTTCTGTTTATCAGAAAGTATGGCAATGTGAGAAAATGCATTGATTAAAAAAAAAAAGTTAAAGGATACAGTCCTGAGACAGAGGTTAATTCTGCCTGTCCTGGAGAACATCATATCTAAGCTGTCTGGTGCTTAAGCTTTCTCCACATGTGGTGCATCATGTTGGTTTTGGCAGATACCGCAGAGAAATATAGCCAAAAGCAAATGATTTTTATTACTCTAAGTCTGCCATTTGGTGTAACTTGAGTAGCAGAAATATTTACTGTAAATGTGAGAAGAGCAATCTGAGGATATGGAGGTCTTATTGCTATAATGAATGATGTGCTGCTGCTTTGTCCTGGTAAAGAAACAAACATTGTGATATCAGAGGAACTGCTACAAATCATTAGAAACGCAAGTCTGAAGTGAAACAGAGACAAGTGCAGCTTTGGAAAGTCTGCAATCAAGTATTTTGGTTGCAGTATAAGGGATAGTGAAATCTGACAATATTCAAATAAAATCAAAGTCATAGCTGAGCTAAACAGTTCCAAGTCTTTAACTGAGCTATGTAATGCCTCAGGCTTAATTAATCTCTTGGGAAATATGTACCAGATCTGTCAAATGATAGATTTACTAAAGCAGAATGTACTCTGGTCATAGGGGAAGTGTTCAAGCCCTGGCTTTCCACAGCATTAAACAAATGCTAATGTCCTCTCTAGTGCTCACCTATTAGGATGTCATGAAACCAACAGTTGTAAGTTCTGGTGTCAGTAGATATTGCTTACATGCTGCTTTTCTCAAGATGGATGACAAGCTTTGACCTACTGAATATTGTTCTAAAATGTTAACAGATGCAAAATAAAGATATTTAAAAAATACCTTGCTGGTTTGCGGGCATGTGAAAAAGTTCTCAATATACCTATTAGAGTTAAAGAGTTTCAAACTCCCGTCTGACCACAAGTCACTGGTTCCACTAATTAACTCCTATGATTTGGAAAAAGCACAGATGCAAAGCATTGTTTATGAGGCTGAGGTGTTTCAATGCCAGTAATCTAGGTGCATGAAAACATTTAATTGTAGTCAGCATGAACATGAAGCTCATTGTGTGATCAGACACAATGTGATACTGATGAAGACATTGCTGCCTATATAAAGAGCATCATGCCAAATCATCCAGTAACTAGAAAAACACCAGAAAATTAAAATAAGCTAACAAACAATGCAATGAGTTTCACTTATTAGCTATGTAAGATTTTGATGGCTCAGCTATTTTAGATAGGCAAAGTACTTGATGTGCAAATACTACACCATCACAACACAACTCTATAAACATTGTGGTTTGCTGCTGTACCAAGACAAAATTGCTGTACCCTCTTCACAATATTCAGAGCTAAAACAAATACACCAGGAGCCCCAGGGCATAGGTGTCATTAAAGAAACAACATGCCTGCACGGTAGTCTAATATTCATATGGAAATTGTGAAGTTTGTGTAAACATACCAATTTTGCATAATACTTAAACCATCCCAGAGGAAATAACACTGCTAGCAACTCTTTTACCACAAGATAATTGAACAGAAAATAGCTGCACACATGTGAGTTTGAATGAAAGCATCTTGCCACAGTACCAACCACAGGCCTTACCTCCTTTATCAAGGAGGAACAGGCCAGCCATACCAGAAGTGAATTTATGAATGCACATAGAATTATCCAGCTCCCTTTTGAAGGAAGATAGTGAATCACACTGTTTAATCTGGAGAGGAAGTATGTTCCAGAGTAAGGGTGACAAAGTTATCTTTCCACCTTGCTTTGTTTATCGAACTAGAGTTAGACCTTTGGCCCTTGTATGTGTAGGACTGTTATATTTGTAAAGGTTTAAGAGGTTTTTTTTACTACTATATCCTTTATAGACCAAGGAGTGAGGCACATATCACCCCTAAGGAGTCTATGGGATACTGAATACAAGGATGGAGCCTCCAATCTCTCCTTGTAGTTCAGGTCATTTTAGCCCTTGATCTTTTTAGTTAGGAACCTTTGTGGTCTTTCCAGTTCATGTGTCTTGTGAGATACATCCCAAAGGAGACATTGTATTTTATGACAGGTCTAATCAGTGCAAAATACATGAGGGTAAGGTCTTATTTTGATCTTGAAGATACCTTTTATAATGACTTGTACAGGTTAAAAGGAATTTCTAACCACTGTTGTATCATGATTTTCAAATGAGAGGGAACTATCTAACCATGTTCCAGGATCTCTCACTATATTCTCATTTTGAAGTGAGGTGTTTGTCTATACTGTAAGCTGGAAGGATGGATTCTTTACTAAATGTGACAAAATTGTACCTTTTAGTGTTTAATTGGAGTCTGGTTTTAGTACACCAGTTATTAACAAATGTAAGCACATGCTGTAGTGCCTGTGTTTAGGAGATGGACTTCAGGATGGCACCCAGTTTATAAACATCTGCACACTTGATTAACCTGAGATCTTTATTTGTGATTTTGTATCAGAGAAATTTATGCTGAATAGCAGAGCTCCCAAGATAGATCCCTGGGAACTCTACTTGTCATCCTTATACTGTCTGAAGAAGCACCCACTACCCTCATTGTGTTGTTTGTATTATTCAGCCAATTTTCAATATATTTAACTAAATGGAGGTCAATTTGGAGTGCCTTTAGTTTGTTTATTATTTTGACATAAAGTATAAAATCAAATGTCTCAGCACTGCCTATGACACCCTCTTGAAGATGTTTACATATTCTTCAGACAGTATTTACCTTCAAGACTAGTGACAGTTTTGGTCCATTATAATGTGTTCAATGGCTTTGCATATGAGATTAATCAGACTGATGTGTCATTTCAAGGATCAGTTGTGGGGTCACCCTTGTGGAGTAGTAGTACCACAGCTGTGCACCATTCCTGGAGAATAAAGTCAATTGCTAAGCTCAGACTGAACAGATTGAGGATTGCATCTGCCAACATTTGTTTAGTGCTGTTTATTAGGCAGCTGAGTATATTATCAGGTCTCATGGAGAATCCATTATTTATTTCGAAAGAAATTTTCATAAATGCATAGTGTTAACAGTAGGGTAGAGACAGTCAGAGATATGTGGCTTTTTTACAGTTGAATCCAAGGTGATGTTTGCACTGACTCCGTTTGGTAGTTATGTTGGCAGTATCCATTGCATTCAGGTGGGTGTTTCTGTTCTGAATGAGTGTGTTATTCCCTATCTTCCTGATGTAATTAGAGAAGGATTTGTAGTTGTTTTTAGTTTCAGATGCTGGTCTGATTTCATTGGGTGCATTTCTTTTCCTTATGGCATTTTTCAGTTCTTTTAATAATTTCTTAATATTTTACTTGGTTTGAGGGGCTAAAGTTTTACTTTATATTTTAATAAGGTTCTTTCTTTTACCATTTAGTTTATTTTTGCTTGTGGATCACCATGCTGATTTGCTGTTAAATATTCTGATTTGATGTTGTTGGGACAGTGTGATACCCCACCACTGAACCAGTAACCAAGGAGCTTCAATCCTAACCACTGTCACCAGTGGGGGATGTACACCAAGAGGATGACAAGGAACACACACAGTATTACCAGATGTATCTCTCTGCATCAAGCACCATTTCCCTTAAGAGCACAGAGACCACAGTCAGTCTGGTGCTGGTTTCTCCCTCTTTCTCCAGATCCCCAGTAAGAGTCTCCACTGGTACAGCTATAGAGTTGAGATCTCAACTGAGCGGCCAAACCAAGATCTCCAGCACCCTCTCTGTCCCACCAGTGCTTCGTGTCCCTGCCCAAGAAGCTGACATACACACACTCTTTGAGGTTTGATTTACACATACACACACACACACACACACACACACACACACGCACGCACGCACACACGCACACACACACACACACACACACACACACACACACACACACACACACACACATACACACACAGACCTGGGAAAGGCTGGCACAGGTATACTAGCTATGGCCCCTTATGCCAAGAATATAAGGTAGTTATCATTGCCACCAGACAACTCCTTATCAGCTACTTTAAGGGTGTCCAGTCTTACTGTGTAATATTAATATTAATATTAATACAAATGGTAGTTTGACCAAGAGCAAGGCTATTAGGAATGGCCCATGCAGTGTCACTAAGTAAATATATGAGTAATTTCAAAACTAAAATATCTCTACACAGATCAGCCACAATGAAAGGTTTAAATATATTTAATAATAATAAATAGTAAAAGAACAAGACAATACTGAATATATATTCACAGTGACATCAGAGTTAAAAATCACAGTAAATATTTGAAACAACATTGCATGACAGTCTCAAATAAATAAAGAAACATATCTAAACTAAGCTTTACTATATTCCTGACTGTATCTAAGAGAGTTACTATACCCTAGAAACTTACAGAGCATGGAAGATATGGTGAATGGATCTTCTCTAGTTGTTGTTGTCAGGCCAAATACAGAATACAGAATGCTGGGTCTCCCTCATAGAGTTATCAAATTAATATCTTAAATATTACTGCTGGGTTAACTTGCAGAATGACATCATTTCTTGTCATCTGACTTCTAGTCCTCAGGCCCAAAACAACAATTGATGGCAACTGGTAGCATGTAGCATATACCTGTAAAAATACATAGACAAGGGCTTTTCCTCAAATCTTTGGCAAATTCTGGAAGTCATACAACAATAAAACAGTTTCAAAACAATACAGAAACTCTCTCAGCACAGACTCTGTATCTCCAGCCTAGTCTATAAAGTAATTTAATTTCAGCTATTTTTGTAAAATTTACTAGACTGAGGTTAACATCCTGTATCCTAGTTTCCACTGTTAAAATACATACATCTAAACAGTTACAATAGTGCATGTACATTTCTGTTCTTTTCCAGTAAGGTACACTGTGGACACATTTCAATCACTTTGCAAAAACCTTTTCAACACACACTTCTCTACCAGCAGTTTGATATACACATGACATACAGTTCTAATATATTTGTAACACAAGCATCTGATATAGATCATGTTCATAGTCATAAATGACATATCATTATTTACAAAATTCCAGATTGCTGTGCTGGCAGTATCTCCCTTTGTCACACATAGCTAAAGTAATAAATTTTTCCAGGTATGACTGAAAATATCTGCATAAACACTTGCTGCATCAACATCTTGGGAATTGCAATTATATATAAATTTGTAGTGTTTTTCGTAGAATTTTAGAAGGTTTATATGATTTAACCTTTGACTTCAGTGACACTTGCATCGGAAGGTTTAAAGATTTTGATGGAGTATAACCAGTTTGCAATCAGACTTAATCGGTGAAGGGAATGCCATGGGAGTAGTACATATAGATGCTTTGTTTGCAAGGACCAGGTCAAGAATATTTTGCCCTCTAGTGAATTCTTTGACAATTTAGTACAGGGAATTCTTATTTATGATGTCAAAGAAATTTGTGGCATATCCTACATTTGAAGTTTATGTTTCTCTGTTAATTGTCATATAATTAAAGTCTCTGAGGATGATGAATTTTCTGTTTATACAAAGTTCATCCAGAATATTTATAATTCCAACATTCTTTTCAAGGGACATGGGGGGATGGGTCCTTGAAGCAAGTATGATCTGAAAAAAAATCCAGTTTAGTGTGATTTGGCTCTCTCTAAGTTTTGTTTTTAGGTGTCTTGGAATCTGACTTGTGGTAATGTGGTATTGAAAAAAGTATGGATATGCTAGTGTAGTTTTCATAGGGTCTAAAGGCATGCTATGCACAAATCCCTGGTATAAAGGTAATAATCTCTTAGCATTTAAACAAAGTTTCAGTAACAACTCATACATGAATGTCCCCAAATGCAAGAAGACCCCAAGGTCAGTTAGCTTGTTAGTTAGACACCTCACACTGAGCAGAACTGTTTTGCAAGCTGGACCTTGCCTAAAAGAAGGAACTATGGAGGCAGCAAGGGCTTTCACCAATAATTAGAAGACTAGGAATAAGAAATACAATCCTTCCAGGCAAAGTAGTTTTGATTGTTAAGCGTTTCACCTATGCTGACACATATCTGTAGAATGACAGCAATTTTTTAGCAAATTATTAAAGCCAATCATCTTTTCTTCATATTTCAGCAGCATTCTTGGTGAAGGAAGGATTTGACTTAAGACCATGGTCTTTCCTGCATTTTGATATGCACATGGAGTTCTGATGTCTCTCTATCTTCATATCCTTCAGGGATTTGTGTGCCAGGTCATTTACCACAACATAGACCAACACAATGTCCTACTCATATTTGTCTGGTTTAAGGTCCTTGACAGCCCTAGAATCATCATCTGTCTTGGCTCCTGAAAGACAGCTCACTGGTACCCTGCTTTAATTCAGCCTAGTGAGATTAGAATCTGTGTGCATAACTATAGAATCACTTATCAGTTGTGCATTTTTATCTGTGTGATGACTCTTAGCTGTAGTCATGCCAATATATGTTTAGTGCTTAGTTTACACTGTGAATTATTTTACTGGGCTTGGAAGCTTGAGCAATGATGTTTTGACAGTTTCAGTATACAATAATTTACAATGACTTTGCATGGGATGTTGTCTTAGTTTGTGTTGCTTGGGGGATATGTTAGGTTGTGAGAAGGTGGCCTCTAGTTTGTTAAGTATTTGCATCTCTCAAAAACAGGTAGTGTTGAGCTAAGCACTAATTCAATGTCTATGAGCACCAAGAAATTCTGAGCATACAAGTGCTATGAGATTGGCTTGATGACCCTCTGTTTTAGTCCAAAGTACAAGAGAAAAGGTGCTCAGAAATAGCTCCTGGTTACAGCATTTAATATAAAATAAATCAATGGTGTAAACTGTATTTAGCACGCTAAAAATTTCAGTTATAGTTATAACTTCTTAAAATAATGAAATAGTAACATTTGAATGACTAGCTCCTGATGTATAGTATTTAATGTAAAATAAATGAATAAAGCTGATAGTATTTAGCACTAAAAGTGCTGTTATTACTATAATGACTTAAAAAGTTTTAATAGTAGAATTTGAATGAAGCACTAAAACAGCACGTTGTAATAACCCCTAAATGGCTTATAAATACAGTTTAGTATGTTATGAAGACATTCAGCAGTTAAGGTTAATAAGAAAAATTTTGAAACTTGAAGTACCTGCATCTGTTATGAAGGAAAGAGCTATCTTTTAGTAGTGGGCTATTCATCAAGGTATATATAAAAATTGTATCCCCAGGATTCATGAATCTCCATGCAAGAATAAGACTATTCTTGCAGGGAGTGGTTCATGTCCATTTAGAATAGCAGCACGCCTTGCATATGCATGAAGGTGCGCTGCTATTTAATCTAAACAGACACGAACCAGGAGCAAGTGCAGGGGGGAGTGTGTTAGCAGTGCCTACATATGTAACACACCCCTTCACTCAGAAAGTGCCATACAGCATTTTGTGACACAGATGAGTGTCAATTTATATAATATTAGAGCCTGGCTTTAATATTATATAGTAAACGAGTGTCCGCAGACACTGAAATTTAAGTAGCTAACATTTCAGTGTCCATGGACACCAAAGAAAATCAAAACAAATCACAAGCACCTAGAAGGTGGCAGCTTTCAAGTGCACACCCCCAAATGTATGCACTCTTGCCCTACATGCATGGAAGCAATAGGGCAAGAGGATAACAACAAAAAAATTAATTTTTTCATCAAATAAATCCAAAATTTAACCAGTGCAGAGCTTGTTTGTGTGGCGCGCTGCTGTGCTTAGCCTGGCTGAAATCCTGAAAATGATAGACAAGTGCTACTGTGACAGACAATGTCATCAAGCTGCTGTAGCATTGTGGTACTACCATGGTATAGCATGTAGAACATGCTTAGTTCGAATCTCCCCTCTGTCAAATTATTTAATAAACTTTAGCACAGTAGGGGTGGGAATATGTAAAATATAAATGTAAAAAATAATTTATAAATTTAATGAAAAAAAAAAGATTTAAGCAATGCTTTGCTAGTGTAAGCACTGTTTACCTGCTTTCAGCTCTGCTTAGTTGGTGTAAGCATTGCTATGAGGATTTGCATGGAGCTAAGCATAGTTCAGCATAACTTGGCCAACCAAGAAAAAGTGCAGGAAAACTGATCTATTTTAACTGCCAGGCAGGAATACAGTCATAACCATTTAGGATTGCTCACAGCAGGACCAAAATGTCTGACACTGGAGAAGGTGTTCACTTCTGAGCGCAATGTTGGGGCATCCAGGAGTCCAGGGTCATGTTTGGGCTCCTAGTTAAAACCATGATGGCAGGCTGCTGCAGGGACAGTACCAGGGCTCGCAGTACAAAGCAGAGGCCTGGGACCAGTTTGCACATGATCACACCAGTGCCACTGGCATACCCCAGACTGGTGAGTGGGTACGTCACCACCATAATGACCTCAAGCAGAGGAGGAGTGTACTCTTGGACCAGTGGATCCAAGAAGCTAGAGTGCAGGATGTCCCACCTGTCTGTAAGTATGCATCCTTATGTAACAGTAATTAAGTATGGACAAAGTTCAACTTGTGACTGTGCAGGTGTGATTAATGTGCGATGTCTCCCCATACAGCTGCTGAAGAGAGGTCAAGAATGTTGAGAATCATGCCCAAAGACTGGCCCAGCTGCATCAGCAGTATGGTGAGTACAGAATGCCCCCTACTATTAGCAGTAAGAAATTAAAATGATAGTAATGGTAGTACTGCCTGTATATATAATTGTGCTGTAAATGTCAGGAATAAATGCCTGTGTCAGGCTGCCAGTGTTACAATGGAGTAATCCCAGCTGCTGTGTAATATGGATATCAGTAGCAAACAAGGTACTATATGCAGGAGAGGAATATTACAATATGCATGAGTGTGTCTGAGTGAACCTGCCAAGAAAGTGCCATGTCAGGGCTACTGTAACAGTTAGAAGTGAAGAGCATTTCCCCTGTGCAGATCATGCAGGAATAGTAATTGTGGATTTCTGAGTTGTACACAGATATGTATGTCAAAACTAATAAAGGTGATCCCAGACACTGGTGTGTGTCATCTCACTTGTACCTGAAAAATAGAAATGTGTATGTCCTCCAGAATGCATTAAGTGAGGTGAGCTGATTTAGCACTGCTTGTCTGCATACTTTAGAATGGGCATGTCAAATAACTGAAAAAAGCAATAGTACATATTTCCATCAGAATGTGTTTTACTTGTTTGTCTGCCAGCATTGTCCTGTGTTAACCTTTCAATTTCAACTGTATGTAGCAGTGAATGTACTGAAAAAATGTATAAGGCTAACAGGTGCAGACCTAAAACCTACACTGTGTACTCAGGAATCTAAATTGCAGTATGTAGTTGCAAAACAGTCAAATGTGCAATCCAGCTAATGTGCACGTTTCACAAACAGTGACATCAATGTCTGTTGTGTATGCATAATTTGTACTGAAAATAGACAACAAATAATCCAACATGTCATAATAAAAGTACTGTGCACAAAAATATGTACTAGATAGAAATGTCACAAGCAACATGCAACGCCACCCCCGGTAGCTCAGTCTGATAAGGACTAAGCCTGTAGTTCAATTTTAAACACACACCACGGTTCAAATCCAGGGACTGCCACTAACATCTCAGTCTGGTTCTACAGTTGTGAACTGCAATCTGAATAGAAAAGATAATGTACTGCAACTCATACATTTCCCATACAGGGCACACAGGTAAAGATGTGTATAACTATGAAAGGTGTACAACTGCTGTATTGATCAGCCCCAGTCCTACAAATAGATTCGAGCTAGACATCCACACTCTGCAGTCTGGCCCAGACAAGCCACTCAAGTGTCACACTGTCATGGATAGTTTCCTCAGTTGCCAAGAAACCTGCACACAGTGAATGTCACAGTAGATGTATGTGAAAGGCACAACATACTCTCCAGGGCCTGCAACTAATATGTGAATCTGAAATATGTGTAGAAACAGCAATGTAATGTGCACACAGTTCATCTGCAGAGGCCCACAGGTAAAGACATTGGTATAGAAACAGGTATGATGTGCATAACTAAAATAAGGGTACAATTGCTCTGTTGATATCTACAGCTGTTGGTGTGCTGTAGCAGCCCCATGTCCCTGGTAGAGTGTAAGTGTAGTCAGAATGTAGACTAGTGAATAGTAGTGTACGGACAAATATACTTGACAGCAGTTTTCAATTGAATCTGTTCCCTTCCCCCCACCATTCAACTGATCCAACCATCACACTGAAACCAACATGGGCATGTTCCTAAACAAACCTCTACTGTTGGGACCATTGTTCCATTTGGTTTATCATTGTTTAAACTGTGTGCATACTAATATTCCATGCTGAATAATCATGTTATTGCCTGCCTGACATAACACTAACTGGCATGCTGTTGCAACACTGAATGCCATTCCATATATGCATGGGTTCTGTTTGCTATAGCACTGTTATAATTGCACTATTTTGGGTAAATAGGAATAAACATGCATGCTATTTTCACTAATGTTGTAATGTGTTGTGCATGACTAATCAATATTCATTGTTAATTTCCACACCATAGCACATATGGGAAGGCAGATCCCAGCGGATCCCCCTCTCCCACCCCACCTGGCCAATGCTCCGGGTCCCAGCATGTCTGGGACCCAACCCAGACCTCCCTCATCTGCTGGTCCTGCACCATCCTCAGGTGGAACCACTCCAGGAGATGGGGCTCACCTCCCCTGCAAGAGGGAGCGGGGAGGATGTTGTTACCCAGGATGAGGTCTATGGCATGGCAAGCAGTGTCCTCCAGATGGAGCTGGATGACTGCCTGCACCAGGTGGAGGGCAGGGTGCCACAGCTAGATGGGAAGGTGGCCCCTCCAGTCCAGCCCCCAGTGCAGCCACCTTCGGGGCTGTAAAGGAGTAGTGGTGACTGCCATCGGGTGGGGACATCAGTGCTACTACTACTATCTGGGGAGGGTCATGAGCCTCAGATTCCCAACCACCCTCCCTGTCAAGGTGTTTACCCCCAAGTGTCATACACTGCCCCTGTCTGCTGTCTTGTCTGTCTGCAAATGCAACCACTCCTACCAAACATCCCTCACCACACTTAGCAATAATCCTTCCTTAACATCCCACTCTCACCTTAAAAAAAAAAAAAAAAAAAAAAATATATATATATATATATATATATATATATATATATATATATATATAAAAACGGCATCTGCCCCACAAAAAAAAAATCACGTCCCATACATAGCTCTGCATTTCGCCAAGAGACATGTACCCATCACATAATCTAACCCTACCAATCATCTGTATTTTATGATGCCCACACACCTCCCTGTAGGGTGTGAGGCTCCAAATTCTAAATTGCCTATATTTAAAGCAGCTGTTGCTGCCAAAGAAATGCGGAGCTATGGTCCTTTCCTTTATAAATATATATATATATATATATATATATATATATATATATATATATATATGTATAGGACTCCCAAATCCATTACCAGTGAACACACTTTAATGAAAGCGCTTTCATCGAAAAAGCACTTTCGTTAAAGTATGTTAAAAAAACCCCACAAAATCTACTTGAATGCAGGGTAGCAAGCCCCTCACACACCCCTACTTTATTATCCTCACTCCGAGGTCACACTACAGTGGGGAAAAGGGGATTTTTCCTTACTGCACCATAGTATGACCAGAACAACAAGCATACTTACATGAAAGTGCTGCTTCTGTGAACAGCACTTTCGCGCAAGTATACTCAACAAATTGGATTCGGTGAAAGATGCAGTCGAGCATCTGTACAGATCCCATATACATATATATATATATATATATATATATATATATATATATATATACACATACATACACATATACATATATATGTATAAGAAGATCTATATTTAGAGGGTGCACAGCATATTGAACAGCCAATTTTCCTACTTTTTGATTCTTCCATACAAAAGACAATTATTGCATGAAACATATACCCACAGACAAGTCAAATGATATGACACCACACACAAGTTTGCATACATAGAAATGTTTATTTGTGTGCTATTTTAGTTGTATATGCCATTTCATATAGCAGTTAGGTGTTTGAAATACATAGTAACTGAGTAATGCAACTCTCAAACAAAACTTATGATACAGTAATCTGAAAGCATAACATATGTTGCTGTCCAGGCCAAGGCCTTCAAGTAGTACAACAGTAAAAAAAAAAACACTTCCCTGTAAGATAAGAATCATGCAACACTAATTAATTATAGATGTAGTTCAGCACCCTCCAATTACACTCTGTACTCAACCCATAGGGGGAAACAAATTAAGTCGTTGTTGTTGTTGTGTCTTTTGGCTTTTCCTGGTTAGGGGTCGCCACAGCGGAACTCCGGTCCGCTAATGATTGGCTGTTGATTTTTACATACCGAGTTGCCAGCCCTGGTGCACAACCTTCAACGAAGGAACGCCTATTCACGCATGTCTCCATGCAGAAGATGCTCTAGCTGAGAGTTGAATCGAACAGCGTCTTGCTGTGAGGTGACAATGCTACCGCAGCACCACCACCGGGAAAACAAATTAAGTTGTCACAATGAAAATGTATCTGTAACATAACAATGTTTAACTTAAAACATCACTATCACCCTGACAAACAGAACTGTCTGTAAGACAGTAAACACTAGCCCACCACCGTTCCCATGGTGAAATGTATGAAAATGTACAGCCATATACCTTCATGTGTTTTACTATGGATATCCCTCACATGTTGTAACAAACTTGGTTAAAAATGGTGCATACCCCTCCCTCATTGAATGACTTACAAGGGCATATAACAGCGTTACATACACTGGCCTCTGGACTGTACAAGGTTACATATGTTTTGTCCAGTTGTAGCCCTCATATATATGGACCCTACCTCACAATTTGTGTGGGAGTCCACAACATCACTGCAATGATAGCAGGAATGCCAGTGCTAAATAATGATAGGCCACTACTTAACAACCTCTTACTGCATGGCATATGGACAAAGCCTGGTATATAGGTGGAGGACAGAGGCTGGTACACAGGTCCATATTTGCAATACTGCCATTATACATTGTGAAAGTTGCTAGTGTTACAGGATTGGTTGCAACATACCCTTACTCAGGAATGTGACGTCAGAAACACAAATGGATGTAGCCATGTACTGATAGCACTCAAGAGAGAAAATGGCACTGATATATCAGAGACAAGACCTGTGTGGTGAACAGGCAAAAGATAACAGACAGTCCTCTGGCCATCATGTGAATAGGCCCACAGTTGAGAGCTATGCAGACAGACTGCATTCCATGCAAAACTAGCATGTACACAAACCCTGTTAAACTAGTGGTATTCAATGCATATAACAATAACACTCACACTGTCTGTAGGTCTGGAACCTTATACAAATATGTAGTTGGCCTGTTTCTGCAAGTCCTGTTGTAAGTGGTATTACTACCTGCTGTCTGTAGGAGAGGCCATCACCTGATCATGAGCATCACCTACAAAATCTATGCTGCCATCTATTCAAAGCAGCTCAATCCTGCAGTTGAGAGAGAGAGAGAGAGAAATTAAAACTACAAACCAAACCAAAACAAAAGTATATAAAACAAGGGACACATAAAGTGTACCTAGAAGAGAGGAAAATACTACAGCAGGTATGTGAAACATGTATGCATGTAACTGAATGCAGTACTTGGTCTGTAATAATGGGATAGATGATGTGGAAAGATTTATATGGGCCATCAAGACTTGTAATAATGTCCAGCTGAACAACTGCTATGGACATAGCATCTGGCCCTGTGGGCAGTGGGAGATACCTGTCAACTGTGCAGATCAGCACTGAATAACAAGATGTAAGCCATCATAGTGTGTGTTATGTACCTCAAGACATGTATATTAGTGTGGCAAATAGCTGGTGGTAGAAGTAATGAAGTTATGATAGACACGTGAGTTTCATACCCCACCACCTGCAGGACAGTCATGTTATCATGATATGTATCATGCACAAACATCATAGGTTTGTAATAGGCTTACCTGCAATATATCCCTATATATACCCCCCTAATGTTAGGCTGTGTCCACATGTGACACTCGTCTGTTTTGTAGCAAGGGAGAACAGTGTAGCTGTGTAGGAAGGAGAGTTAGTGAGTGTGGACCTGATGTTTGAATGCACTCCATATAAATATATATATATATATATATATATATATATATATATATATATATATATATATATATATATATATACAGTAGTAAGCGGTGTGAAATGGACAGTTATGTCTGATGTGAAATCCATATTGGGAACACATTGCCCTTGTATGTGAAGGTGAGACTGATATGTTGGAGAAGGATAGTAGGTATATTTGGGGAGGTAGGTTGGGGTGGAAGACCGACTAGACAGAATACAGGGGCGATATATGACACATGTGGTGGGTAAATATCTTGGATGAGGAGTGGTGTTTGGAAAGTGAAAGCCCTTGAGCCCCAAAATGGAAACAGTGGGACGAAGGTCCCCACCCATGGGCAGTCACAACTGCACTTTCATGGCCCTGAAGGTGCCTGAGCTGGGGGCTGAGCAGGAGGAGCATGCAAACCCTGTAATTGTGTACTGAGGGCCACAAAGTATTGCAGCACATCCCCCAAGTCTCTGTGGAGCTCCCTATGTACCATACCCTGGATTTGCCTTCAGGTGACAGGATTCTGTCTGCATGTGCTCCCAGGGAAGGGAACGAACACAATCCCCTAAGGTGGTTCCACCTGAAGTTAGTGCAGGACCAGCAGATGATGAAGTCCCAGGGTGGGTGCCAGATGTGCTGTTGCCTGGTAACATGGCCAGAAGAGGTGGGAGATGTGTTTCTGCTGGGAACAGGCTTGCCAAACATGCTATTGTGTCACAGTTATAGAACATATGTGGGTAAAGAAACGAAAAATGACAAACCAGCTCATTGACTCGGAATAACAATTTAATCCACAAAAAGGCACCAGGTAAAAACCAAAAATGACACTGTAGTTGAAGCGCTTTTCGTTTGTTTTATAGCAAACTTCCTCAGAATATATCCAATTAGTCAATAAGCAGTACTTTTAAATGGAAAAGTGCGGGAACCCTACTCAATAATTAAAGCTATACAAAATTAAGTTTACACAAAAAGTGTATATACTTCAATCTTTTGTAAATGATAAAATAACTAAATAAATAATAACTAAGTCTACAGAAAACTTATAAACATACACCACATAATAGATAAAAATATATATATATACGTGTAAATAGTTAAATAGAAATAAAACTTAATTGTGGATTAAATTGTTATTCCGAGTCAACGAGCTGGTTTGTCATTTTTCGTTTCTTCATCAGTTTCAGTGCCGTCTGTTGTTTCTTGAACATATATGGGTAGTAATAGTCCGCACAATCCAGGATTACTTCTAACAGCATGCATGGATATCCCTATTAACACAAAACACCAGATTTGGAGCAGTCAAATAGCAAACAGAACACATGCATATATGGAACCATAGTGGCCCTTACAATGGCATGCAGGTGACATTGTTAACAACAGGCTACCAATGATAGTGTTTCAACATGGAACATGATTAGAAACACATTGCACTATTTGTCATGCAATATGATATATGTCCCAAAAGTAGGTTTGCTGTAAACATACCCGTTGAGTTGTGTGTTCAGATTATTGTTGCAGATATGGTGGGGGGAGACAGAGATGTTAATTAACAACTATTATATGCTTGCAGTATGAGGTCCTCAGACCTTTTTTCCTCTTTAGGTCTTTCAGGCACCATGTCTAGAGACCATTTGCCAGTTTATTCCTTCCATGAAAAAGATATCATAATAAATTGCCTGTTGCAGCACCACCACACCCTCTTTGGCCGTACAGCCCAAGATGTGCAGGAGAGGACTGCCCTGTGGAATGAGCTCATCCACAGGTTAAACGATGTCGGCCTGCATAACCGCAGTTATGAGCAGGTCCGACATTGGTGCAATGACCTCATCCACCACGCCCATCAGCATGCTGCTGCAGTTAGGAGGGACTAGCTAGCCACAGGGGGGGTCATGCCATCCAGCCCCCCGGACACATGCTGAGGAGCTCCTCACCAGCCTTGGGGCACCTGCCCACCAGCAAAGACAAGACCCAGCTGATAGCATTGTGGAGGTGGTTGCTACCCACACAATGGACAATGAGCATGCAGGTAAGACCAAAGGGCACATTAGTAGACCACTGTTGCTTATCCAGCTGCATATCTAGAGTTTAATCATGCTTATGTGAGATAAAATATATATAGTCTGTTGCTGCATTGTAGTAATGAACTGATGTGCATAATATGTAGTATCGTGGGTTTGTACTGTTGATGTACTGAAATGCTGCTCCCACCCTGTACCAATGCCACAGGTATGGCTACTGAAATCACATCTCTCACACAACTGTGTAGGTCCCTCTGGTCAACCTCTGGGGCAGCAGCCTTTAGCTGGTGAGTAAGGTGCTGTTTGTTCAGGTTTGCCAATACACCGGCCATGTTATAGCCATGGTATTTGCCATGCACACGTTTAACACACCTACCCATAATGCATGCTGTACATGTTCACTTATTGCTGCTGTTAACTGCATTGCATCACAGTGGTCACCATGGTGGCATATCTGAAGGGAATGTAAGAGTCCTGCAATATAACTAACAACCTGTCATTGCAATATGTGTGCACAGAGATGAAAATAATGGTGGGACAAATGGCCTACAGTAGGTACATGTCTGAAACATCACCCTTATACAGTGCTACAACAGCATATACACCACTGTTGCAATGGCAACTGTTACAGATCTACACAATGGCATATCACAATACCACATTCCACAACCATTACAACCTGTAATGTGGTCCTAACATGAGCAATGAATGTGTAATATGGAATCCTATGTTAGGACAGCAAATATGGGGAATACATACCTTAACAAACACTGGAAGCATATGTGTGCACACACTCCGAATAACATATTGTGGAAGCAACTTTTGAGGTACTGACAGCATTCACTCTTCATGAGTATGCACCTCCCAGCAAGTACAGGTCCTCAATGTCACACAAAAAAATGGTCTGCTGTCCAATACGTATGTCCATCACATTTGCCCACTCACCTGCAACAGAGGCAGCCATGGCTTGCACACATCTTATAAGCCATGGAATGGATCCCATATCCAACAGGTAGCACACAGGAGTGGGACATGTAGCCTTACCTCACCATTGCATATACCATGGAAAACAGTGCAGACAGTCATGTATGTGATGTGAAAGTATGGGACAACATTAATGTAGAAAATAAACAGATGGCCATCCATGACAGATGACACATGTTGCAAACTGGTCATGGAGGCTGCCTAGAAACATTCTGCAACACTGAGGGAGTTGCAAGAATGTATAGCAAGTACTGGCTGTGCAGTACCTGTGTTGACAATTGCCTGGACTCTGCATAAGTGTGGCCTATGGGTTAGGGTAGTCAGATGGGACAGTTGTTCCACAGGAAACATCAGCCAGGGCTCTTTACAGGTAGCATATACATAACATCAAAAGTCCCCCAAAGGCATGTGTTGCAATGTGTAATGGTGTAACAAGACCAAGTACAAAACCTACAGACAGTATCAATTAAGATACATGTGCTGCAGAAGCAACACCTCACTCCACCTCAGGCCCACCATCCCCATCTGTACCTTCCTGGTGCCAGTGTACACCTATATGTTTGCCGTTTATTAGCAGGGACTAGGGTGGTACACATAGTGCTCTGAATTTGGGACACTGCAAAATGACAC